>NW_028301600.1:25151515-25454545 GCF_987345545.1 Pholcus phalangioides
AATGATATCGCTATTGGACATCACCTAATCACCGAAAGTGTTTGGTATCGCTACGTTTTGAGTGATACACCAAACTGTATTGCAATAAACCTCTTTACAGGAGAAATACATCTGAATTTTGTTTATCAATTAATCAATTAAAATATTACGAGGAGAATAAATACGCAAAAGCTCATTTTAAGGTGGTATTAACAACGCCAATTTAGAAGATAGCAACAGCACCATAAACGTGATACCAGATGATAATGTTGCCTCTTGATGTAACGATAATCCTTCTACAACGATATTTTTTCTTGGCCCGATATTTATGTACATCAAGGTTTCTCGGTATTTTATGCAGAACTTGAAATACCAGATCATCCGATAAATTTTATAATCGGTATTATCAGGGATCTGTTCTTTTCTTAAAGCAAGCACTGTACATCTGTGGTTCTCGACCTTTTCAAGCCAACGGCCCGGTTTCATTCATTTTTGTGAGTCGAAGGCCAGGTCAAACGCCCGACCAACGGAAAATGAAACGGCTAATCACTCGCGGCCTAGTATAAATGATGTCATAGCCCGACGTTTGAGAAACACTTGCTGTGCATGATCTTTCCTCACATTTCTTTTACTCTTTCACTGTTGTTCTACTGAATCTCTTCGTGATAGAAAGTGAAGAAAGTGTCCATAAAGCCAAAACTTCCACATACTTTGTCTATTCAGTAAAGGTCATAAGTTATTTGTCTGCTTCACCCTGTCACCCCGGGAGCAAATTTCTGAACTGTCTTATCAGCTAGCAGCAAACATACAGCATTAGCTTTCGTAATCTCCTATTTATAAATGTTTCCAACCTTGTCACACATGAAGAGAAAATCCGATTGATCCAAAAAGGTATTTATGCTGGTGTGTATAAAGATTATCAGAGGTTATTATACAAAGACAACTATCAACTCTGAATGCATTGCGAAGAAAACAATACACAAAAATTAATTTTTCAACTGTTATCAATAAGGAAGTGGCCGCTGACATTATGCAGAGGTGGCGGAGGAATAGGGGTGATTTTTGCATTATGTCTATGAAGCCTATTGTCAGTTCCGAGAAAAACTGGCCGCTGAGGGAAGTTGGCCGCGGAATAAAGGTGACCGCCTATGGAAGTTTCACTGTATATTCTAAGGCGGCTATGGGTGGAAATGAAGTGAGAAGAGAGCCATGCAATATTTCTAAAGAGGGGGGGGGGGTCAGATATCTGTGAAAAAAAGACGTAAGGAATGATGCTTTCAAGAGAAATACAGTGAGAAAAGTGATAGAACACAAAGGTCATCATAAAGCACGGGGATGGCCATCCTGTGGAGACCATGTCAGCAATAGACATACGTGATGATGAGGTCTGGTGTTATGAGTTTCATGAGTTAACATGCAAACTGTTATTTCTACCAAGTATGCTCCCACAGAACATCATTTTACTCGAGGGCTCACGATGTGTTTAGACGGTCCGGCATAGAATCTTTATAAAAAGAAAGCTCACTAGACTCTAATCAGGGTTGGGTTCAGTTTTCGAAGCTCAGGAGTACAAAGTTCGACTTCTAGGGTATCAATAACGATTATGGTTACTCGATAACGTGATAAATTTCAATTAATATTATCAACATAAATATTGTGAAAATTTGGAGTGTCTTTTGGTATTCTTGGCAGATCAAACCCTTGCATTCAGTTGTGTGTAGTTTATGTGCTGTGTTGTTTTTGTGTTATGCCTTTGTATTGTATATATGTGTAAGGAAATGGTAATAAAATTTCGTTTTATTTCGAAAAAAAACAATTCACCTCCACATCTTTTACAAGTTCTTTTTTACAATTCGTCATTGAAGGTGATTTTCATTGGTTATGAACGATGCAGAAAATGTATAGCTTGATTTAAAATAAGAAAATATCCGATATCCTATGATAGAAATAATTGTGTGATTATTGACTTGTGTCAACCTTCTAGAAAGGCAATTATCTATTATTTGGTACGCAGGTGAAAAAAACAAATGGCGAAAAGATACTCGTGGTTTTAATTTTCGTAAAAATAATTTACATACGTTCATAGATTGAAACATCTCTATAGTTCGTTGATGAATGCAATGCAGATAACCTGCAGAAAATGAGAAATTAAAGTTTTACTTCATTCTAATTCCCATCCGTAACAACCAAAGCTCTTTATCATTGAAGGAACTTCGAGAAACAAGCAAGTTAAACACCATCATAATATCTATTATCCAATCAAGAGGATGTCAACACACACCCTTTAGTAGAATCGAGAACGTGGTCAATTTTCATTCGCATGCATCTCGAGTCTGGGAAATTATAATTTCGAGTTTAATGGCCTCCAGATGCTTTATTGTAACAGTTTTGAATATGCAACGTCACTGTATTAGATGCGTAGTTTAGCATAAATTATAAGGTTTCTGCGTCTTTAGGAAAGCGGGGAACTTGATGTTAATTCAGCTCGTTTACACCCTTTAAGCGGAATGCTGCGTTTTAGTGTGTTTGAGCTCATATTTAATTCAGATCTTATATGCCTATTATAAGGCAACTAAAATTACGTCGTGGAAAGGGATGACCTCGGGGCAGTTCATCATTTGAGTGGGATTAATTTCATTCTTGCATGCAAACATCTCATTGGTCTTCATTGCCGTTTGATTTCTAGTTGTTGACTTTATAGTTAATATACATATAGGCCTATATATATACACTAAACACACAGATGAAAATCGGTTTTGAATAAATGAAGAAAATAAATGGATAAAAATATTTCTCTCTCTCTCTCTCTCTCTCACACACACACACACGCACGCACGCACGCACACGCACACAAAAACAGAAAAGCTAATTTTATGATTGCTATTAAAATAGTCACTGCATGCATTCATGGGCTAGTACCAAGGGCCGCAATTAGATGTTTGGTCTGCTGGGGACGCCCCCTCGAAGGAGAGGTTAAAGAGGGAAATTCGCATACCCCTTGATCCGGCGCCAGGGGCACCAGATGTACCTGCTTCCCCCCTAGTTGCGGCCCTGATAATCACTACTATCTTGAAATGACATGATGAGTTTCGGGGTCAAATTCCTCAATTATTGACTTTAATCATTCGGTTATTATACTTCCTGTTATCTCTCTTCAAAGGTATAAATTTTATTTATAAGATGTTTTGGAGAATTTTTGGTAAAATGTGATAAAGTTAACCAAATATTTTTTATAACAAACAACCCCATGTACTTGTGTTTTTATTCTAATAGTATACAATAGCTAAAAGTTCTTTGGCAACAAATACCATGGGTACAATCTTGGTTTTAGTAAGATTTACTGCAGTCTTACAAAATCAGCATCCATTAGAAAGATTTGATTTCGCTTTACTGGCCAATTTTAATGACCAAATGTATCCTACTACTTCAGACCCGAAAATAAATTACAGTAGAATAAAAACAAAAGCTTTTTTTTTTCTAAATTTATACAAAAGTCACTGGAATATGTTAATTATACGATGCATGTGCATTTTCGATTTCTCAGTCTACATCTAACGTAAGTTTCACCGCCGATTCAAAGTTTAACTCATTGCTTCTGAATGTTGAATTGCAATGAAATCACGATGGCTTGTAAAATGTAAAGTCCGTTTGAATATCCCTTTGTACAAAAAAGTGGCAAGTGCGATAGGGATTATCGAAGAGACAGTGCCATGCGAACTAAGGAAACAGAATTGCTAATCAAAAGGAGATTTAGAGAAACAACGCTTTTCCTCGGCTGAAGCAGTACTTCTGTCGTTAGGCAAATCGTCCATTTATCGCAATTGCATTGCTTCAAGTCAACCATTAGGTCAACATCGTTATTGGAAGAGATGTTAGCGGACTAACTCTCCATTAGTTGCTGGGTCATTAAGAGAACCGATAGAAGCTCTGTTACAACGGTGCATGCAAAAGTACTCCCATCAATTGCCCAATCGGTTCGCCGATTTATTGTAAAACGTAGTGTATTAGTTTATACTTGAACTCATGGTGGAATCTGTCAGTGGAAAATCAATAATATTATATGTTTTATGCATTACTACAACTGATTAACAAGAGGTTTTTCTATGCTTTATGTTTGATCTCGTTTTCGTACATTGGATGTGATTGGATCTCGCGATTCAATTTAAATTATGTTAAATCACGTATAGTACAGGCACTTAATAAATTTTACGAGCAAGTTGGAATTATTTTGTTGAATGCATTCAGCAGGGTTTCATTTGGTTCAAGCAGTTATCTCATGGTCAATCCACGAGAAATCAGATCAAAGCGTCTTGGGCTCAAATTTTATCAACATTCTGATCGAACACAATTCACAATTCTAATCGAAAATACTATACGAAAGGAAGAAAAGTTAGTTTCCAAAAGTTAATTATTTTTTTATGAATCCATCGAGTACAAAAGCAATATTTTAGCATAATATACCTAGCTCATTAAAATCACTGATAATGTAATCATTCGGGTATTGCCATCAATCTCACAGATTATGGGACGCACCAATATCATAACAAGGAAGAAAAATTCATTTGTAGTTATCGGGATTTCGGTTTGTGTCATCAATTTTTTTTGTTCTACGAAATTTTTTTTTTCGCATTTTGAAGCTGAGGTTGAACAAGATTCATTTTTCCCCCATAAGTTATTATTATCACCCTGCAAGACTGTGTAGGAGCTCAGAGGGTGCACCAGATTCGGTTAACAATGGCCTATTCGGGCAGCAGTATCCGCTATAATCCATGTACGCATAAAACTACTTTTGTAATGGCCTATGTATAGTGGTGACAAATTTAACGTAAAAAAAAACTTTCTTTCAGTTCTTGATGAGTTTATTCCAGTTCTAAGTTCAGTTCTACACTCGGCCGAGAGACTTTCTCAAGGGATCTACGGAACATACCGTATATTTTAGTCAGTGTGAAATTCTTCATTAATGTCCGAATAATAATAATAAACGCAGGATTTTAGGTAAAAGCTAAAATATCTGGTTTTAGAACGAGTGGAAAAAAGAAACGGCATGGTGAAACATTTTGCAACCACTTTTCATGTGGAAAAGAAAAAAATCAACTTGTCCCGTTTTCTTGCATCCTGATCCATCGAGTGGGACATATGGTCATCCACTTTTCGATTATTTTGGGAATAGTTATCAATAGGTAATTATTATCGGAAACCCCGAGTCCCGATGTGACCACATTGAGCGGCGTGCAGTGCACTGGATATTTTGAAAATTATTCAAATCAAATCAATCATGTTTTGATCGAATCAAAAATTCTCTTATAACAACATATAACGAAATTTTATTAATTTTTTTAAATTACATATCTCTACTAATGACAACGGAGCTCTTTACAAGATATTTTCGAAAAACCTCTTGTAGGTTCATTCAATATTTCTCTCCCCCACGAACATTTGTTTCGCAATCACATTTCGTATAATTCCATTACAGTCAGTAAACCCTCACATTTCATGATAAAACTTGGTAGATGTATGAATAAATATACCATGTATATACCATATCAATAGTGTAGTGATTGAAGCGTTATATATTTCTTAAGAATTTTTTTTTGTAAAATAATTTTTGTAATGATAAAATAAATCCATTTAAAACAGATAATTGCAAAATACCTGAACAACAAAGTATTTGAGACCGAAAATAATCTTTTCCCAAAGCATATAAAAATTGTTTCATCAGACAATCGTATTGTTGAAAGCGCTGATTAAATTATCACCTTGATTTCCTTCCGCGTGAAGAGATATTGTGTGTTGAAGGAGGCATGAGAATGCTGCAATTTATATTTTTATTATAAAAATTCCACCGGGATATACATAGAAGATTTTCTATCTAGATTTGAGTGAATACGTGCGAAATTAAACTCGATAATTTTACTGATTCTATTAATTTATAAACTGAAAACATTTTCAAACAATTTTTCTTGTCGCAAAAACTACTTTTTTTTTGTGTCGCGAATTCAGCTTTTATGAGTCAGCATTGTTGCAAACCCGATATAATAATTGTTCTTCAAATTCTCTGGGGTAATCGTCAATTAATTTTCCCCAAAATATACGGCCGTGCGACAAACTAATTTTATGATTTGAAGATAATGAACAAAAGATCGCATAACTCTCTCTCACACGATCACAGAAATGGAAGGAAAAATTTATAAACTTGTTAATTAGTGAGGAAAGCGGAAAATCTGGTTTTTTTTTCAAAAATAAACTAAAATTCAGCATTCATTATATTATAGGATTGGATACGCGCGCCGGCTAATTCAAGAAATCTAATTTAAAATCACAACTTTCTCTCAACTGTTGCGATACTTACTAATCTTCCATTGCGATGTGTTAGATTTAATTAATTAGTCCTGAATCGCACATTCAATTGAAAATTATTTTTAAATAATGTCTCTCCGCTTTTTATAATTTTCACGACGCTCCATTAAAATGAAGTAGTGTTTCTGTGTGTGTGTGTGTGTGTGTCTTTTAGAAAAATGTCCCGAATATCAAGCGATGAAAACAATGTTATGTGTGTTATATTTTAAGCCTAGTCAAATATTTGAAAAAAATATTTTTGCTTTCTATGGACTTAAAATTCATGAAGTAATATTAAGGAAATAAAATATAAAATATTATATGCATTATATAGGCATGGGACACTGTCAGATAAACATTTGAAATATATACTGAAAAAAACATTATTGATATATTTAAATCCTTCAAAAATATTATAAGACTACCAAGATCTAAATCCACTTTGGGGATTTTGATTTCGCATCAATATTTATATACGATACATGTATAATGTGTGTGAAAATAATTTTTTTTTAAAATGCCAATGAACAATAATGTTCCTGCCCAGTTCAAGAAAAAAAAGTCCAGAAACTCTTGTTACATATTCATTAAACTGCAATGTTTTATCGGAATGTTTCATCGAAGAGATTAATTATGAACACAATTCACATAAAAATTTAGCACTACAAAACAAACAAAACTATTTTCATGCAGTATATGAGTACTTGAGCATGATCTCATGAGAAGATAGTTGAAAAGATATTTTGATGTGAAAGAATTGGAGCTATTTTGTTTTTGATTTTAAGTGTTTTTGATTTTAAAATTTGAGTGAAACAGTTTGAAACAAATACACTATCGTTACGATGAAGATCGAAAAAAAAAAACACGTTACTATACTATTATTTTTGAAATACATAGTGAATTCAAATTTCTTGGACATAAATTCCAGAGAAAAGAATCAGGACCATTTTCAGTTTGGCGCCTTTAGGATATTATTGCGCATCAAGAAAAGATGTGATTTTACTAAATCTATTAAATAAAATAAAATCAAGAAATAATAAATAAAATGGAATCAATCGATCAAGAGAAAAATAAATATTTAAACAGAACCAGATTTGTAATCGGATTCAACCACTTTTATTGGATATTCCGCTGTCGTTATAAGCCGATTCAATCCACATCTTAACAGCCCTGCAATAAAACAATTCCTTTGCCGGAACTAAAAATAAGCAATGCCTAAGGAGGAAAAATAAAGCGATAAACGGTACTTTTATTTTATTTCATTTTTAAAGCGTTAGATATTTATTCGAACGGCATCCGAAGAAACAAACCTTCCATTAACATTTTGGGAAACATATGAAAAAGAAATATATTTCGAGTACATACATACACATATATACACGCTATAACACGTATGTGTGACAAATATTATATATTTATAGTTCTATGCCTCTGGTATTCAACGAATCAATACAAAAACCGTCAAAGCCATCTGTTCTCATGTAGCAAATACACCGTTATGTGAAAATTCTTATAGATTGGGTTATTTTATTTAGTTTTTCTAAGGAAAAACTTCTTGGATGACCATATTCATTTACACATAAAATGCATTATTGCATGCTTATATCCCATTAATTGGCATGCATGGAAATTTTTGCACCAACATGCATTCATGTTATTCGATACCGCATTTATTTCCCGTATGTAGAAAGCTAAAAGCCAGATCATAATTTGTAAAAAACACATTTTTACATTTTTAAATACCATCAAATTTTCTGCAACTAACTGCATTCGTGTTTTTGTTTATTTGCAATAGAAGTATTTATTAAATATTTTAATATAAATAGCTGGCAAGTATTTACTTATGCTAATTTTTTCCACTAAAATGTTTATTTTAATGGAAGTGTACTCACTCCTACGAATACCATAATCTTTCAACGTTTTTCGCATCTTGAATGTATGTGGATTTATTTTAATTTCTTTCACCTCAAAAGTATGTCTATATATTTTTGAGAAAATTCATGTTCTTTACGTGTAATTTGATTAGACTACGTCAAATTTTTACTAGAATTCCACGAGAAATGCATTCCAAGAATTCATTTCAATGCATCATTCGATCACCATATAAGTTTGCTTTCTCGATATTTTCTTGAAAAGGAAGTAGAAAAGTATCGTTAGTAAAAAAAAAAAAATAAAAATGTTGAAACTTGGTAGTATATACTTTATACTTGAGCACGCATTCTGTTGCATGCATATGCGACGGCATTGTAGTTCACAATACCAAAAGATGGGGGGGAGGGGGGAAGCGTCTTTGAATTGCCCTTACAACCTCCGTATTTATGAAATTCGTTCGTGCATCAGAATACTGCGTTCTTTCAAAGATGCAAAATTTCTGTATCCAGTGGCAATTATGAGGCCATGAAAAAGCGAGCTGCACAATTTCATGTCCCGTTCAAGCTATTTTCTTTTTATGATGCTATGGAGGTGCAAAATAAATGCGCCAAAAAAGATGAGGATATGCGGCAAGAACGATAACAAATCGGAACGTGTTATGCACTTTCAGACTCTCCTCTCCCTTTCTCTGATTGCTGGACTCCGAAACAAATTGCCTTGAAGACCGACCAGTTTTTGTCTGTGCGTTTTTTTTTATATTTTTTTTATTGAGAATAAAATTTGATGTTTTTTTACTCAGACGCCTTTAGAAAGACACCGTAATTTAGCCGAGTGCAAGAACTTCCATTCTTTTGCATGCTACGTTAATGTAAAAGATGGTATTTGAAAAGTAAAAAAAAAAAAAACTATACTGTTTTCTGGCATGTGTGATTACATTGCTTGAATTCGGGAGAAAAAATTTAAAACCTCGAAATGTTTCTTGTAGTTCGGTCAAAATAGAATTTTGATATGAAGTTTTTTATTAGTTTGCATATTTTTTGAAAGCTATCGGAATTTTAAAGTTTTTGGGTGTTTTCAAAGTTTACACTCTTTTAGCTTGATTTGAAATTTACGTATTTTGTTTAAATATTTCAATGAAAAAATGTTGCATCGAGTTTATGTTGATCAGGTAAGAAAGTTTAGTAGAGCGAATCTAAGTTTTGGAGATTGAATATTTTAAAAATTGTTTAAGAGTATCTGAATAAATACAGTGGACCTGTATTTACCGGGGATCTTTTTTGATCCCCCGGTCCCGTGGAATAGGGCTTTAATGTATTTTAATCCCCGTTAGCGTATAATCTCGATGGCAGATAGTAAAATTATCTAATTTATCCAAAAAAATTTTCTCAAACTCTAATTTATTAATTTTGCTCATAAACCGAGAATTTATCACATTCAAATAAGATTATATTTAATCCCAAGCTCGTGTTGGTAAATGTGATAAATCGTATTACCAATTAATTACTTAATTAATTGGACATAGCTATGATCCAGAATGGTGAATTCGAATGGTGATGTTAGTCGTGTTTGTTGATACGTGTTATGTTGATAATATTGTTATGGATATATTTTTATTTTCTGCTCTCATTTTAATTTTTATTGCAAAATATGTGTTGTGCACGTATCATGTATGGGAAAAAATAATTAATTAGTTTAATGAAGAGAGGAAAGGTTATACATTTTTGTCCATATTTATCGGGTGGAATTATGCATAATCGCCGGGGAAGTGATAAACTTTGTGAAATTTAAGCAAAACTTCTTTATCGAAACCTTCTTTATGCATAACAATCGACGTATCACTTTTGCAGTAACATATAACCAAGAAACCAATACAGTGACAGAAACCAATTGCAAGCAAAGCCGAATGTCCTATAAATGTGAAAGTTGTATAAATGATGTTCCAATGTATATCGTACCTCCCATTAGTGGACAAAAGTTTTGGTCAAATGGGCGTCTGTTATTGAAAAGTTCTATTGTAGCAAGAAAATAATTTGAATGTAATTTTTAATAATAAGTCGATGTTTACTGAAGAAACATTTTTCACACATTAAAGGCATAAGATAATAAGATAATAAGTTTTTAGCGTTTTTGGAGATTCTGTGACAAGTAAGGATAGCATGTTTGGGGTCGATAATGTTGAAAAAATAATACGAGTGGAAATTATAAGAAAAGAGGAGAAAACACCCTTTTGCTATTTATCTATTTTTTTTGCTATCTAATTTTTTTTGCCGTTATACGTGTTCAAACTACCCAAGACCAGTATTTCCGTTGCATGTTAGAAGCTCGTAAAAATTGCTATTCACATGTGCTGATCGTAATGGTATTGCACACGAAAACTATAGGAAATAAATCCCTAAATGATGATGTTCGCTGCATTTAAGTATCCCTCCTCTACTTCTTGTAAACAATAAGAAACTGTTTTATTGCAATGAAGGAGAAAAAATGAATTAAAACTGTTTTCAGTAAATCGCTTTCGTTTCATTTTTTGCTTCATCTTTCGAATAAGTACGGAAATATGCAGTTAAACTGAGGTTGTAACGTTCTTCAAATTCTGAGAGGGATGCTTTAGAGTTTTTCAGTGAAGCACCAGCATTCTTCCATCTGTCAGACCAGACACGACCCGGGCTCTGTCCCTTTTGGGATGTAAGCCCTTTACCCGTGTGGGTTGGACCTTTCATTCTTTCATCTAGCATTTGTTTCAGTTAGTGAATGCATTCTATTATAAAAGGAATGAAACTTTCAGAGATATCACAGAAATAATATCACAGTAATTATGGAAACACATTTATTCTTATAATGCGTTGCGTTTGTATATAAAATATGTGTGTGTATATATATATATATATCGTATTATTAATATGCAGTAGAGCTTGGCTAATTAGAATTTGGTTAATTTGAACTTTCACGAACTACCCTTAAGTGTTCTATCTAATTTAATGTTAAAACTTCTTATTTAATTCAAATTTTTTATGTAATTCGAAGTTTTTGGGTTAGCAAATTTAGTTTGGAAAAATTGTACAAGAAGCCACACTTTACTTTTCTTGATCAAGTTGTTATAAAACAAATCTTTAAAGACTAATAAAAATGTGAAAATTCTGTTTTTCGTCTCTACTCTTTTTTTTTGATAAGTTTATGCCCCAATTAATTACTTTGTTCAGCTGGAGTGCATCGAGACTGTGGGTACCACTTAATACTAATTATGCTTTTCAACCTATAGATCATGGTGTAACATACAAGGTTACGGAGGGATTTATCGTATTAAAGGATATTGTTGTATCGAGAAGAGTTTAACATTGGACATTTATTGAAAAAAATATCGTTGTAGAGGAATTTATCTTATATCGAGTAGCGTTGTAGCGAGGTTTCACTGTATATAAGTCCTTACTGTGGGACTCTATAGAATATAATCTCTTAATTTTTAATTGCAAATGATCAGCCTGATATTTAAACAATATTTGTAAGAAGCAATATTTCTCTATGAACACTACCAAACAGATTTAAAATTTAATATTATGCATACAAAATGAACCTAGCACCTACTCCGTTGAACCGAATTTTCTCTAAACCAGCTGACCCTAGGTGCCACTTAGGTTGGTCAATAAAAGAGGTTATATTATATCATAAATGGGCAATCATATAATATTTTACATATGTTTTTATTTCAAAGTGGATTTTTCAATGCAAGTGTTTTCCTTTGTTTCTTTTTGGTACTTTAATCAAATTTAATGCTCAAAACGCAGGCCAAGCACCGTATTTTTCCGAACTCGATAATACATAAGAGACGACAGAGTGAAGTTTACTGAATTAGATTCTGGATTTATATATAGTAAAATTATATTTATGCAAAAACAAATGAATAAATAAAAAAGAATTGTTATAGCTGTAGATAGCAATTAATACAATTTTTCATTCAAACCCTTGTTATATCAATTTGTATGAAAGCATCAAAATATGTTATTGATTAACTAATTTTTGTCAGCCAATAAGACGTTCTTTAAAAATGCTCCAAAACTGAATTGATTGTGAATGACAGAAAAGTAACTTTTTCCCATACTTCGGAAACAAAATCAAACGAAGGTTAGATGTTGAACTTGAGAAAGGGAGTGCCACAGTGATTTCAGAACAAGCCAGAGAGGTTTGTATTAGACCTCCTTGTTGGCCACCTTTTCTCTTAGACAGGCATGAAGTAATTTCCTGCGCTCATTATTTGCTTGGCCCCATTTGCTGCTCGTGCCTCTTAACATCCCTTTTCATTGCGCTCTTTTCCTTCATCGGCACTTATCCTTCAAACCACTCTGGTAGAGAGCGATTGCATTGATTTCATTATCTGCGCTTAGCCAGATACCAAGAACAGAGTGCTACGCATCTCTATGAAGAATCCCTGCGGCGCCGGCATCCTCCGTTACCGTATCCAACGAATGCTTCTTCCCGTCGACGATTGCCTTCTCTTCAATTAAGCTAAACATTTACGAATTGCAAAACAAATTAAACAAATACATGAAAAATAACAATTAAAGAAAAACAAAATTCCGGGTATAACTAACCCTTTATTTTTATTATCACGGTTTTTGATAGAGATCTTCACTATGAAAATGGTTTTATACCAAAGTGCTTTTCGATGCATTCGATTTGTCCGGAGAGTTTCTAATTGAAACCATCGCTATAGAAAGTTATCTCTCATCTAATGACAGACGAAATCATATTATCTCTAATTCTGCAATCAATTTGATGCTGAACCATTATTAGACACGCATCCGTTTGGTATTATGAGGCGACTCTTGATTTGATGCAATTTTATTTTGCACTATAAGCTATCAAATAACAAAAATAGGCATCAGAAACTGCACTCCTAAAATAACTTTTTATTACATTTCGTGGCAACAAAGTTATATCTAATTAATTATTAGGGAAAAAATCACATTGCGAAATATTCATATTAGTGTATCGAAAAGTTTCAATTCATACTAGGTTTTTCACGAAAGGTTTTTGTAATACAATTATTTTAATATACATATAAAATACTGCAGGTATATTTCTTTCCTAAAAGAAATTTTGTTTAAAATTTAGAAAGTGTATGTAAGTAAAATTAAAAAAGGGCTTGAGAGAAATCAAATGCTTTTGAACAATTATTCAAAATATATATCTTTAAATATCTGATTTTATAAAATTAGTTATTATATGGGAGATATGAAATTATGAAACTGATATTCATTGAAATATAGTTTCCAGTATTCAATTAGACGTTATTGGTTAAAAATCCGGCAAATAGTGGAATAAGTATAATAATTAAAAAAGGTAAAGTATGCAGTTATTAATATTGAAATTGACATAACACTAAGTGTAATATGAAGTACACTCATGTCCATAAATTAAGGATAATTCAGAATCACACGAAAATCGAAATCTAAAGTAAAAATTTCACCTGATCACACACATCTGCAAAAATGATATGCAAATTTCAGGAAGCCACCAGATGATGCCGATAGTACGTCACAATGACGAGAGTGTAAGAGGGGGGGGGTATATAAGGAATGGTGGCAAAGAAGTGAAATTGTTCACAAGAGTTCTGTAAGGCGCTCAGTGCCATAAGCGAATAGTTATGACACAGAGGACGCATGTGGGTGATTTTTTACGTGGTAGAATTATCGGCCGCCTTGAATGTGGGCGTACTCAGATGGAAGTATCCGAGGAACTTGGAATTGCCCAAAGTGTCATCTCTAGGCTTTGGCAACGATTGCAAGATAACGGAAATGTCAGTAGACGTTACAGTACAGGTCGCCCCCGAGTTATAACGCCGAATGAAGACCGGTATTTGGCAGTAACTGCCAAGCATCCGATCTGTCTCGTCAGCTATCTGCAGCCACGGGTACCACAGTTTCAAGGCAAACCGTGTACAGACGTTTGGGAGATATTGGTCTATATGCTCGCAGGCCTGTCAGATTTGTACATGTATGATATACGGCAACTCACTGTCGGCAGCGATTAGCCTTGAGTAGAGAACATGCAATGTGGACATCGTCACAGTGGGCTTGTGTGATGTTTTCCTACGAATCCAGGTTTAGCTTGCAGTCTGATACACGTCGGACTTTCATACGGAGAACGCCAGGTACCCGTTACCACCAAGACAACATCATTGAACGACACCGTTACGGTGGTGCAGCATTGCTCGTTTGGGGTGGAATTATACTGGGTTCCAGAACAGATCTGCATGTTCAAACCGGAACCATGAAAGCCCAAATTTATCGGGACATCATTCTGGAACAACATGTACGTTTGTTTAGGGGTGCCATGGGTGCATAATTTGTGTTTATGGATGACAACGCCCGTCCTCACCGAGCAAACATCGTAAACGAATGCCTTGAATCTGAGGATATAACCCGTATGGAATGGCCAGCATTCTCACCTGACTTGAATCCGATAGAGCATGTGTGGGACATGCTTGGCCGACGAGTTGCAGTCCGTCAACCACCTCCTACATGTGTACCGGAACTTCGGAGAGCATTGCTTGCTGAATGGAGTGATCTTCCCCAAGATCAGATCGATAATTTGATACTCAGCATGCCTAGGCGTTGTACGGACTGTATTTCAACGCATGGGAGACATACAATGTATTAACCATCATACCAACCATGTAATAGTAAGTGTTTGTAAAGGAGATATTTTTTCGAAAAATCGAGGTTTTTATGAATGGTATCATACATACACCATCGTTTTTGTTCTTTATCTTTTGTTTAATAAATGGGCTTTATGAATAAGTAACGTTTGTTTTGTTTCTGAACCTTTATTTGCCTGAGCTGGCATTATCCTTAATTTATGGACATGAGTGTATATAGGAGAACCAGAGGAAAAAATATGACTACGTGATATAAAACATAGTTATCATTTTCATATAGTTTAAAAACGATTAAAATGCCAATAGAAATTAAACTTTATCATTTCATCGCGAACAAAATGCTTAATTTTTCAACCCCTTTATAGATGTAGGTCAATTTAAACTCAACTTGAGAGATATTTAACTCATTTTATCATTACGTATAAAACATATGAAAAATAAAGATAATTAGCCTTGTTTGTCTACTACTATTATCTCTGAAAAATAACTTCATTACCGCTTTTTAAACGGTAAAAAAAACAACAATGATATGAGCTTGCTGTCATTACAGAGTTCGTGAATAAAAAGAAAAAAATAGTTTGTGATAAAAACTCGCAAAGTTCAAGCAAACTAACGCAAAGATAGTGGCTTGCCTAATTGTGACATCATTGAAACTGATGAACGGCATCACAAATAAAAGGTGCTTTTCATGCAAACGATGTTATTATTAGGAAAAGCCTTAATGAAATTTCCGATTTTCAATCATCGGCTGCTGTATAAATGAGAAAATTAATGGATTCTGACATTCGTTGACGGGTTAATACCGAATATGTGCAAGCCAAGTGACAAGATTGCTATAAAACGGATTTGCCGTTTCGTTTGTGGTATGTAATGGCTACTATTAACATGACATATAGATATCCTGCTTCACTCATAAGTAAGTGATTTTCAATGTTACTTGGCTAAAACGGATAGCATGGATATATAAAATACCTGAAAATGTGTGAATTGATTTCTTAAGGTATAAGAGTAATTCCTGAATTTTAACTGGGATTTTTAAATATTTTCACAAAAATAACAAGAACCCTCTGTCTTTTTTTTACTGTTTGCTTTTATAGACTGTGCGATATCATAAACTCTTTCTGAAATGTAAGGATCGTAAAAATTTGAGAATAAAGAGAGGGAACGACTTGCTGTAAAAATGATACGAGAACGTATATGACTAACTAATGAGAAAAAATTCCAATAAAATTTACTGTATTTAATTTTTTCATAATATTTGGGAAACTAAGAAGAAATTAAATTTATTTGAAGTTAAATAGTCTTTTAAACTGAATTAGATCATTGAGAAGGCAAATTGAATGAAAACGTTGCTAAAATTGACTTTCTCTGCTTTGAATTGTTTCAGAAACTTCGAGTATCTTCATAGAAGAATAGAGGAAAAATATTAATAATTTTTTTCTACAAAGCAATCTACCTATCTATCAGATAATCACACAGTTAAGTCTGATTTCAAAACTCACAACAGAGAAATCTCTACTTAATATAAAAAAAATAATGTATTAACCCATTTGAATCCACTGTACACATAAACCCACTCTGTTTAATGTGAATGATTAACACAATTCAATTTCATTTCGCTTCATTTTTTTGTCGAATATGCCGTCATATTTTGCTGTCCTCAATTGAGGACACTTGTCAAGGGAGTTGTCGACCATCTACTCATCTACTTGTCCTTGGCAAGGATTCTATCCTTCGATGAATGTTAAACGAATGTTAATTATCAACGATGAAAGTTAAGTTTTTGCGACTATATCCTCCATGAACGATAATGCGGATCGCGTTGGAAGGACAATTTCAATTTTAAACAAGGACAGCTCAAGGACAACTTTTTCAGCTGCCATGGCGGTGTGGTCAACTGGTGTTGGTGAATCATTATTACGATTCGGAAATTTCTGCGGGTGTTTCGTTCAAAAAACAACCAAGAAACAAAAACATGTGACGGATGCAATGTCTAACGAAAAATTTGTGCGATTGAATTGTGTATTGAAAACAGTGTATTATCAAGAAAATCACACGTTTTAGCGAATTAAAAATTTCTAAAGTGCAAATGAGCTTTGTTTACAAGTTGCTTAGGAAATCAAGACAAAATAGTTTATTTATTTTAAAAGTAATTTATTTTTTAAAATAAATTACAATAAAAAATGTATTACAAAATAGATTATTTAAAAAAAAAATAGTCGCAGCATTATCACTTAGTGAAAATGAAAACTCATAGCTAAGCAAAGAAAAGTGTTTTTGTTTTAGAAATTCTGTAATTTTTAATTTTATTTATTTTTTTTATTTTTTGCTGCAATACATATTTACAGAACCAATATACCCTTGTAAAAGGACGTACAAAGGATTGGAAATTTTTTTTACTAAATATTTTCCTTTTTGATCGTCTTTGGGGTGCTCCCCAACCCCTGTTCCCCCCCAAAGTGTTTTGCATATATAGTTTTAAATGTAATTCACGCAAAAAATTTCTTTCTACGCAATATCGCAAGCCCCAAAAAGATTGAACGAATCAAAAAAGAAATTTATATTCTTAGTAGTGGTTGTATACTTTCAGCATAACGTTGATTAGTCAGACGTTGAGTTACTCTCGAAGAAGAATTTTGGCCCACTTTTCCTGTCACTTGATCTCAAGGACAATCTTCAAGGAATAGAAAATGCTCACTCCAGATTGTCCTTGGGAAAATTATCCATGAGCTTGTTCTTTAAAATTGTCCTTTAGCTTAGGACAAATGATAGGAAGGATAAGTGGACGGTCCTGCCCCAGTGTCATACTTCCTATTGATGTAGTTAAGAAAATCACTTGGAATATTCTTATTTGGTGCAATTGCAACAAAATATCCCAATATCGAAATGGAATTCACACCTCATCAAGGTGCGGGCATGAACAGTTAATTATAAAGATCGATTTTTTTCTAAACATCAAAAAATTTTCCGTTTAAGAAGTCTTTCCGCGATTACTGCAAACGAATGCCTCAAGTGACGACGTATTAAGCAAGGTCTACTGTACAAGATATAGTGAAAACTTGCTGTTTATGTATAGAGATACTGATTTTTGGAAAAACTCCATCTCTGCCTCTACCGGGACTCGAACCCAGGGGGGCCTACCAGCCTGTAGCGCTTATAATGAATAATCCGAGACAAGCTGACGTCTAGAGCACTCGCGATTACTACTCGGAGTCCATTCTCAGAGCACATACCATTACGATCCCTAATTCAAAAGTGGAAAGCACTTATAATTATAATGTGCCTGCCGTTAGTCATTTATACTGCTATTCACTTCCATTACAGTGTAGGAGTTGTCAACATATTTCACAAATAATTGTCAACGGTGAAGTTATACATGTTTCATAGGTAACAGGGCGTATGACATATTACTGGTGAACTGTTGGTCCTAGAATCATACTTCCAATTACAAAAAGTATTCAAATAATATATGTCAGATATGTCATTCATGTACAACCCCTTGCAACATGAATGGCACATCTGACTACTGCACTTTATATGGATATTTTTCTAATTAGAAGTGTGAATCTAGGAGCAACGTTTCGCCCGTGAAATGCCTTAGCCCTGTTACCTATGCACCCTGTATATTTATATATGAGGAAAAAGGTTTTACTAGAAAATTGTTGAATGAGTCCCAAATTGAAAATTTATGATTTTTTGCAATCTAGTAGAACTGTTGAGGCTGAGACTTGGTTCATTTTTTTCTTTCAACAGCTTAGCACTTCTCGATTCCATTCACGGACTAAACAAAGAATACCTGAAAACTGACTTACACCACAATCTGAATTTAACGCCCCCCCCCCATATATGTGAAGTGTGGCGATTATGGAATAGTCGGATAATTTGGATTACCAGGTTTTTATCGTTTACAGGTATTGCCACCAAGTAGAACAGTGATAAAATACATAGTTCAAAATGTCCTCATGATGGTCTACAACCAGTCTTGCTCGGTTGTCACCATTATCACGGCTGCTATAGGAAAAGATTTGTTTTTCCACTTCCAGAAATTTACTCAGGCAAGGTTTGAAAGGTGTTTATTAATTAATGGAAGAATGCAGATTATTTAAAACTGAGCGCAATGACAAAAGTGGCACATTATTGTCACGCACTCATTTTTCAACTAGCGATTTTTCCGGTTAGATGGGACGCTATTTTTTTAAAGATGTGGGTGTGGGTTAAATGGAATATTATAAGTATCATATGAGTTTGACTGAAATATATCTTCAATATGAAAGGTTCAGTAATATAGAAAAGCTCTGGAAATAATGTGTGTCCTTTCGTCTGTGGGCCTACATTGACTGTTGCGGGGCAGAGAAGGAAGATTTCATTTGTGACTTATAAATAGACTATGACAACACTACATCAACTAAAAAAACAAACGTTGTAATTTTCATTTTTGATTGTCATTTAATCTTGTTTTTGGTTAATTCAAATTAGTTTTCCGCATTTTGGACTCCCTATTCCATATTACCCTCTCAAAACGATTTTTTAAATTTTCTCAAGATAAAAATACCTCAAGTATAACATTTCTTTTCAAAGAAGACACACTTGTTAATTGAACGACAAGAAACCACATTTTAAGAAATATAAGTTTCAGGTTCCTATTATCTTTTAAATTATTGTAATAATAATAAAAAACAAAAATGGTATTATTCGTACTTCCTATATATATTATCTTACACAGCACATGCTTGCACATACTTATGACAGGATACACACCTCTACTAATCCATTTATTTCTTACGATGTGAATTTTGAGGTTGTAATAGAATTTTGGATGCACTGTATAAGTATTAGATTTATATATCGACGGTGAGAAACGTATCTGAATACGTGTAAATATTCTGTAATTCAAAACAGTAGCTACTTAAAAACCAAATAATTTAGTAAATTCTATCATTTACTAATAATAGAGGTCATATTAAGGTAACACATCACAAGAACTAAATAAATATATTTAAATCAACCTTATGATAAGAATTCGAATTCCCATTTCTCCTTTTCATCTCTTATTTCAAACGATACTTATTTAGTTATCCGCATATAATGGAGCAAAATCGACATTAAACTTTAAACGGAATTTTTTTTTTCTCGTGAAATTCAATATGGAAGCAACATAACTAATGCATCGGTTTATTCATTGAAATTCTTTCTTATTACGATATTTGTTCTTTTGTCGGCAGTTGAAAATAACGCTTCAGCTGAACGTTTGCGGTTCGAGCTCAAAGAAAATTCGACTTCCTTCAGCATCTCCAGAGAAGAAAGTTAAAAGAAAAACCTAGCTCACCGGTATCTTTCGGTACAAAGCATCTTATTGCAATTTTTTCGATGATTTGCAAGTTACGGATATCACTTTGCCTAATTGTGCTTTTCCTTCCCATGAGACTACAGGAAGAAAAAGGAGCTTCAAGTGAAGCTTTGAGGTAAACGAAGTGTTAGGCAAGAAAAAGATAATATATTTGTGTGTGTGAGTGAGTGAGCTTTAAAAATATATTTGTTTTGTTGCTGCCGAGAAAATTAGATTTCCATTAGTTTTAAAGCTTACAGTTCCAGAAAGAGGAAAATAACAAATTAGAGACGTTCAGGTTTGAAAGAAACGAGTATCATTCAATGCTCATTCTTATAATTTACTTTACTCCGTATAAATTTGTGCTGTGGAGACGTGATAAAAGACGTCGAATGTTCTTTTTTCACTTATTTCAAAGGAAAAAAAACACAGTTTATAAGATTTACCTTTCATTATTCGACTTTCGATCAACATTACGGAACGATATGTCTGGTAGAAGAAAGTGTTTCGATAATAGTTAATGTCAAATTAAGAACTTCTGTATCTTGAAACAGTGTTTAACAAGTCCTTTTATAGGTAAATTAAATTCGATTTCTATCTTTACGCAATATCAATATTATTGATATAGCGTAATTGCATTTATTGATATAGGGATAAATATTTCGTGCCAAGAGCTTCAATAAACATGGAAAAACTATATTCACAAGATTTTTCTCTAAATAAGTGTGGAATATATATAGATAATGATGTAATTTTTTTGTTTTTGTTAACTCTCGTATGCAAATCGAACGTTTATTATCTACCAAGGATTATAAACTATTTAATGATTAACAATGGTATGCAACGGTTAATGAGAAAACTTATTCATTAGTATTAGATGGTTTTTGTTGCACATACAGTATGCTTTTCTTCACAGTCAGAGAACGAACTCTAATTTAGATGCAGCAAATAAAAAAATTAGGAATAATTTAATTTTTAGTAATGGTTATAAACTATTGGAATTTTTACAAGAAAGAATATGATTTTGCTTATAAAGATTCGTTTTTGTTACGTTTTAGTTTCAGTACGAACCGTGTATAGTTCTTATTAGCGTTAGCAATTAAACTTTACAGACTCTGTAACTAATACTTTTAATTTCTGCATTAAATGTAGCTAATATTTTGAATCCGTTAGTTTACCGTTGGGGAATCCGCACTAATTTTAATTATACCCGGCGTAAACATTTTTATAAAGAGAGACCTAATAATATTCAGCGTTACCATACGTTGGTTTCCAAACCCAAGAGTTTAAACTATTCAAACCGCCTGAATATCTCTTGAGATTGGAAATGCATAATTTTTTTAGTTATGAATGCGAAATATCAAAAAATTCATAAAAGGAAGCCATCCGTATTTTACTTCTACATTATGCTGTTTCTTTTCATACCGCTGAAAGGTGATGCTTGGTGCAAAGTTTGAAATCAAAAATTAATAAACGAGTACATGAGACTGTTAACTTATTCAAGAGACCAGAAATAAGTAATGAACATTTGATTATAACGCTTGAACTAAAACCAACGACAACGTGATAAAGATACTAGCCAATGACGTCAGTTTAAATAGAAAGTATAAATAAAGAGCATATTTTTATAAATTGTGGTAAGAGCTGGTGTTGATTAAAAGTTCGCTTTGATGAAATGAAATCATTGAGAAGGAGCAAAAATTATTTAAAAGAGAAAAAAAGACTACAGTTCATTTAAATTAATTGAATATACCTTCAGCCATGTAATGGCAATGAATAGGAAATGGAAATAATATTAAAAGTTCGAAGCTACAAAGTTTCATTTACACGGAAAACTATTCATTAAAATTTCATAGGAGATTTTCATTTTACGCTTTGGAATAAATGACCCGATTCTAAGTATTAAAAGCATATTTTGTTGACCGAAATACCAAAATCTAGAAAAACACGTTCATTTTAGCTCAGAAAATAGCGAAAATAAATTTCTTGAAAGAAAATATTTGCTGAATACTTCAGCAATTTTAGTCACCTTCGTCTAATATTCTACTTAAAATCACGGACAAGGCATCTTTAACGAACTGGGTGAATAGACAACCCCATAAATAAGTTAAAGGAAAAACGAAAACCACAGTTTTAAATAGGAATGACATTAATAAACAGAGAAGTAGAGTATAATTGACAAATTTAATGTCACTGATGAAAAATGTGTTCATTCAAGCAAATCACTTATAATAATTTACGTATTTATATATTTATTCAAAGACGTGATGTTTTTGTAATTGTATGTTTTCATATGCAATAGTTTAAGTCCAGAACCTAATAGAACGTGTTCATTCCGTGTAAAAATTTCCTGATATTCATGCAATTCAAATTATTTTCTTTTAGAGACGAAAAATATGAAATTAATCACTCGCTGGTTTGAATGAAACGGTATAACATCATAAAATTATATTTATTTAAGAAGAAAAAGTGAGAATCTTATTCGAAATGCATAGAATATAAATTTTTTCTTGTTGAATCAAAATTTTCATGAATTTCACTGGCCTTTTGAAATTGAAGTATGCACATAATGCTGTATGAAAGTACCATATATTCAAGGATACTATTCATCACTGTTTTATGGAAATATAGCCATTTTTTGCTCAAACTATGGACAATCAAAATTCCATAAGACTCATGAAAAGAGAAAGTAAATTCCAAAATTCAATTTACACTTTTTATCCTCAATCTCCTTTCCACCGAACAACTTAATCAATAAGCAATGACCCTTACAAATAATTATCAGTATTTATTTTTTTATATGAGAAATGTCACTATGCATATTGTCAATATTCATGGGAAATAAAAATAAAATAATAAAGGCATAGAAAAAAATGACTTCGTATGCTGGATAAGAAATTTATCTAAATAAATTTTAGAAGAAGAAAAATTCTTTTCTATTAAAAAAAGAGAAAGATAGCTATCAATTTTTACTCCAAAATTTGAACACGAAGAAAAATATCTAATTCTTCATAAACTTTTTTTTTTCGGAATGAGAAGAACACGTTCATTCGAGGGAAAAAATGAGTATCATAGAAAATAACCACCAAAAAGTAAAAGAAGTGAAGTATGGAAAAAGTTGTATTTGTGGAGTTACTGGCAGAAAAAAGTTTTGAGCAACAAACCCAGAGCAGAAACAAGAAAGCGAAGGCATAAAAAGCAAAGATGAAAAAATAAATTCATTCTGGAAAGCCAGCAGATGTTTGGCTATCAAATTGATTAATTGAAAAAAGATGAAAAATAAATAAATAGAAATAAAAAAATTCTTAAAGGTGGGAGAGAAAAGTTTCAACCAAAAAACAAGGTTGAAGTTTGAAGTTAGCCATCGAACTTGAATGAGCCTACTTTTATGATAACGTATTCGAAATGATCACTAAACAAGGAAGAATACAAGATCTTTTGAGTAATGTTTAAGTTTTCATACCTTGAATAGTGTTGGAACATGAGCCATATTCAATTTAATTTATGACTGACTAATCAAATTTTCAAACTTTTGCAAATAAATAAAAGAAATTTAGCAAAAAATCAAAAAAGAGCTACAACTGGATACAATCGAGTATATAAAGTGATGAAATTTAATAAAACACCGTGTGAAAAGAGCTTCTACTGCACCGCCCTTAACTTCTACACTGAAAATCCGTTTAACAATAAAAAAACATAAAACATTTAGTTTCTGACTTTGTTAAAAATATTTATTGTAAATATATGTCTTATGTTTATATTGTACTTTACTGATCTCTTCACAATAGGTAATTTAATTATATATCTTCAAAATGAGTAGTTTAACTATATAAAGTATACTAACATCGTAAATACATGAACAAATATACAATATGGCGTGTCCAGTCTTTGTATAAACTGTTGCTTGAAACCATATTTTAAATTCCAACCCTGCAGACCTGC
Source organism: Pholcus phalangioides (assembly GCF_987345545.1). NCBI lineage: Eukaryota > Metazoa > Arthropoda > Arachnida > Araneae > Pholcidae > Pholcus > Pholcus phalangioides. Next base: position 25,175,623 of record NW_028301600.1, read on the forward strand.
TGGAAAGTCTTTTAAATACTTTAAAGTTACAAAGCGTATGTTTTTTTACGTTTATATGTTTGTAGCTATGTATATATTTGTGCGTATACATAGGTTTGCACTTTGTCACAACACACAAGACACAACAAGGCACAAAACCCCAACGAAGTAGGTGAAAATTGCGAAATATCTATATTGACTATGTGTCTATTTACTATCATACTACACAATAATACTAATAGTTTTCTCATATAATTTTGGATTAAGCATAGTTGTATCGGCACACAACGGCATAGTAGCACCTTGTTTGACAAGTCTGTGTGAAGGTTTAAATTTTGATTAAAAAAACATATAGCCATATAGCGGTAAAGAAGCATATTGGAACTAACTGTAGGTCTCGGTCTAAATAATGACCATTATTTTCAAAGATTATCCGTTTAATTTTAAGAATTCAATGCTTTATCCTGCATTATTGAATAAATAGCCATTGTGTGACTAAGGGCGGTATTCACCGACATGGTTTAAACCTGTAGTTACAATTTTTGGATAAGAGATAGATTGGTTAAAACCCTGAATTTAACCAATCCGTTTCAATCTCTCATCAAAAAATTGTGACCATAGTTTAAACCATGTCGGTGAATACCGCCCTTAATTAACAAACGCATTTAACCTTTTATCTACTGGCAATGCTTTAAAGTGCCAGGTTAGATATCTGTTATGTATTAACTAAGTGTTTAAGAAGCAGTATATATTTTTTTCCATTTTCTCGCCATTAAAAAATGATGGACCAAATAATTTAAATATAACTATTTATTATGATCATGATATTTATATATTTATATTTTTATTCATTATCATTTTTTTTCTCATTCTACTGTTCATAATGTGATGAAGGGTTAAAGAATATAATTTCGTTCATGTCACCGATTTGTACAAAATAGTATAAAGTATGAAAGTTGAAATTTATGATTTTTAGGAATTATTAAATCACTACACGCGAGCGGACACATTTTGTTACATGGATTACATTGTTACATTAATTTACATTGTGTTAGATAACCTACGAAATACACGATAGCCAATTATTATTATTTTTGTTGATGGAAACTCTCTATTTGTTTAAACATAAATAAAAAAGTCATAACAGACATAAAAAATGCAGCCATTTCGTTGATTGAGATAATTTCAAAAGTTATAAACTTACATAATACATTTACATTATTTTAATAGTAAAAAAAAAAGTTACGGTATTCGTGCTAAAAGCAACTTCGCAACATCAATATTATAATTTTGTATTTACCATAAATTCGAATGTGAGAGCGGTAATACGTTTCACGCATGTTCTCTTAAACTTTGCATACATCCGTATTGAGGTATATTTCAGAAAGTACAGTGTCTTGGAATATATTGTAAAAGATATTCCAAGAAGAGGTGGGGGGGGGGCGAATCTTTCTCTGAACGACACCCTTGATAATTCGTTAAATAATGCACGCGCGCACACACATACACACTACTGGTGCATGATTTTCTCATGTATACTTTTTCTCTTTGCGCTATAGCAAGGAGTGCAAAAGAGATATCCCAAAACAGCTCTGCATGCGCTCCTCTCCAAACTAATGGTTTACAAACAACGGACGCATTAGTGTGAGGCTATTAAAGCCCCACCTTGCTTAGAATAGCACTACCCATCCTAAAGCCGTAAAATTAAATTAATTTAAGACCGGTTTCGTGTTGTGCCGCATTCACGCAAAAGAGGCGTTTAACCAACTCCGCCTGAAGTAGGGGAATATATAACGTCATAATGCGATGACTTGAAGAGCATAGCATAGCGTAGTTTTAGAGAAAATCAGCTTTATTTTCCTTGTTTTCCTATCATTTGCTTTTCCCCGGATTTTTTTTTTCTTTTTATTCCTTTTCCTGTTCTAAATTTTCTTAAAGCTTGTGCAATGAACTGAAGGTGGAAAAGGAGTAGAGAGAAAGAGATGGACATGAATGATGAGTTTTATCCACGAATGACCCAGCTTCAGGCATGCATCTATTATTATGCTAAGATGTTGGTGGATCTGTAAATAAGATCGTTACGTTCCAGCAATTAAAATGACTAACCACAGCAGCGGAGGGAGATCCGGAATTGGGCAATTCGCTGAGACGGCGGCATGTTTTACGACGACCATTATGCAGATGTGGAGGAAGAGGGTGATACAAGCCAGAAAAGTGAAAGCACAGAATCAGTGCAAGGCAACTGATGGCAACATATGTAAACACTTAGAGTTAGAAACAATAAAACAGTGAATGAAGTCATTATGCGTCTCTGTTCTCTAGGAAAAGAGCATATTATGCGAGTCAGAGTAACACGAAATCAAGTTTTCTGCCAAGTAATATGCGGTTAATTGTTTAGAATTTTTCGCATCTGCTTAAGGATAAATTCGTAGACAAAATGATAATTTCCTCATACATTCACCGAAAAGAAAGACGTACAACACGATAGCTGTTACTGTTTATTTTATTATTATACGAAGACAAAAAATCATAGCATATATCACATGTATGATAACTAAAGGTGAACAACAATTTGAATCAGATTTTCACACATAGCACTTGAACAAATAGCTGCAATATTTAATAAAGCGTCATTGTGAGTCAGTATTCATAGACTCCAGAAAAATCATAACTGAAGAGATAACATTTTTTAAGAACTATTGTACCCAACGTGAGATTTTACTTATATGAAAGTAATTATATATATATATATACAATTATCGTATTCTTGACTATAAAGCATCAAGCAAACGTTTAGTGATTAGCAATAACGACCACAATATATCTTATACAATGTACGTGTATGAGTATCATTATAACATTCATATTAGTAATCACGCAATCTTTTCGAAATGAATTCATTATAGTTTTTTTTGTGCTACACTGCGAAATAGTCAATTTATAAATGCAAGATTGCATCTCCATTGTTAGAAAAAAGCTCATGTGTCCCGTTTTTTTCATCATGGCTCACATCAAAAGCATGATGATGCATAAGAGTCGATGGTTTTTAGTTTTACAAATCAGAAACCACCCGGGAAGTCAGTCGAGTCATAAACCAAACAATGAAAAAGTTTCCTGTTCAAAGAATTCGGGATGATTACTTATTTAAATACCGTGATTAATGAAATACTGTTCTTCGCTGTATCTGTAAGAACTCGAAGCAGTGAGTCTTGAGCTGACCGACCCAAATGCGTTCGAACGTACTAGAAAAGTCCTACTTTCTTTGAATAAATGTCTAAGAAAGCACCATAATGACACTGTGGGCCTGTGATTAGAAGAGCAAACTTTTCAAACATCAGAATCTTTTCAGATATTCCTTCGGCTCCATTAACCCTACCCAAGAAATCCCTCGGAAGAAAGCTCCGGGACAAGAAAAAGGAAGACGGGAAGAAAACCGGGAGAAAAGAAAGAAAAAAAACTGGGGAAGAAAAAAAAGATGCAAAAAAAGGAGAAAAATAGGAAAAAAAAATAAGGAAGGAAGGAAACGAAATTAACGAAAGCTACGCGGTATTCAATGTTTCGGGGCCATTTCCTGGTAGGGAATTCAAATGTATTGTGAGCAAAGAACCAGACGAGTTTAATCGCAATTTTCTTCAGGCCGGTTTAAATTCTTTCATCTGTGCCCGAAATGATGATTGCAAAATAAGTTGCCATTAAGAGACCTTAGGAAATTTAAACACCAGAAAAAAAAGGGTTTTTTTTTGGCTTTTTACAAGCTCAATCTCTCCCCTTTCCCGTTTTTTTTACTCCTAAACTTCCTGTAGTTTCTTTAGTTCATATTAGAACCGACATAAAAACATCGTCCTCTTCCTACACATTCATGAGTCGTTCGTGTTTTTTTGTTCTTTGTACGCGATTCAAAGCAATGCACAAGTAATTCGAGTCTCTTTCAGACACGGCTTGGCATTTATCATAGTCTAGTGTATTTTTCAGATGCAACGAATATTTTCCAAAAACCTCTCTTCACCTATATATTAATGCGATTTCGAATTCTACATGTTTCATCATTTCGTTCAACAAGCTACCATTGAGTATATGAATGCATTCTATGTTTTTAAAAAATAAATTGAGAATAAAACGTATTTTTTAGTGCAAGTCCATTTTTACTTTATATTAATACAAATACATGGCTGCAACAGGCAAAATGCCCAAAGAGGTGACTGAAAAAAAAAAGGTGCCCATAACAAATATGGATGTCACATATTTCTAAAATACAGCAATCCAGTTAAAAGTGTAATTATAAAAACTAAAAAGTGTATATATACACATGATAAAATATAATGCATACTGCCCATAAAACATATTTATGTCATATCTAAGTAGCGATAGCTTTTCGATTTACCCCAATATGTTTATCGTATTTCTTTTTAAACGTGTCAGTAAAATGACTTTGAATGTTTAAAAAATATTTTCGGATTTCTTATCGTAACTAGCCAGTTTGAACTCACGCTATTACGTGGAAGTTAGGAAAATGTTTCTTATAAAAAAGTTGTTGCAGGCTGTGTCATATACACGGTCGCAAGTTTTGACGTAAATACGTTCTTTGTGCTTTTAATCGCGTGGCAGGTAATCGCATAACTAAATTGGTATCATCAGATTTGTCTTTGGAATAGCGAACAGACGATACCAATACCGTCTATATGTGTTGCGAACCTCTCGAGATATGGGGGGCGTAAAATAATTTCATTACAAAAGCGGACCGTAAACCTGGTGAGTAGACTAGAAAAGGTATTAAAATCATGGGGTTTCATTGGATTTGCCTTAATGAGATCCACACGCAGACATCACAAGCACTGATATTCACTGAATACTTCTTGAGATACGAGCATTTAAACTACTTCATTACACAACTTTATGCGAATGTACCCAGTATGGTCAGATGAATTAAAATCAAATACAAAGGCCACAACAAAGTGCCGAACAAGGTGGCTGAAAAAAGATGCCCTCAAAAAATATGGATTTCAAATATATATCTAAACTATATCCAAAATACAGCAACCCAAAGACGTATTCACGTCAAAACATCTGCTGTGGAAAAATAGTATGTAATTGCGAATGATCTTAGATGTGTAAATAAAATTCATCGCTCAAATACAGTGATGCCTCGAATTACCCGAGTTTTCGACATGTAAGTATTCTAAATATCGACAAAAATACAGTTGCTTAAAATGTTTGGAATTACGAGCTCGAAACGAGAAAATGTCCATTCGACTAGTGAAAGCTTGACACGTTTCGAACAAGTTGAAGCGGACAGTGTTTGTGGTACTGTAACTGTAAGCCTAATCAGCGATTGTAATGCTATAGGCTATTTCACCGATTATGATAGTGGAGGCGATTCTGATAACACTACCTAACCGTACATGCACCTCGCACACATCCTTGTGCGGAATTCCTAATGAATCAGCGAATGCCGGAATGTGTGGTCTGAGTGTAAGTGTGTGGCCCTACTATATTTATGTTTTCAGAATAGTGTTTGTTCCGTGTTCTTGTTTGTGTTGCCATCTGTATTTTATCTCCCATAATTTGAAGTAAACATGGTAAATTCTTGAATTTTAATGTTATGCAAGTATGATGTTGAAGGCGATTGAGATACTATATGCAATTAATCAGCTATTCCAGCACTATGGACTCGATCAGCGATTGTAATGCTTCCTTCAGCACTTCGTAGAAATCACTATACCATGTGTTTTAAGGAGTCACATACCTCTTAACATGGGGAAAAATTAAAATATCATTAAAAATACTATTTAAGCATTGATTTATTAGAAAATTTTTTCACATATTTTTGATTAAATGTGCTATCCCTTTTTTTGCTGGTATAAAATTTTACATATCTCCAATACTTAATTTTTTTTTAAATAAAAAAACAAACATTAAAAACAGCTTGCGCACATGATAAAATGACGTGACATCAATGTAACTATACAATATTAAAATTAAAATGAAGAAAACGGTTTATTTCATAAAACGGACTTGAAAATTTCAGATCCATTTCATAAATATTCGATTTATAGGAAAAAATATTTTTTTGAAAATTTAAATTTTAACTAATAATGAATCAATGAAAATTCAGTCTTTTAGTTTATTTTATGAAATGAACCGTTTTCTTCATTTTAATTTTAATGTTGTATGGTTACATTAATGTCATGTCATTTTATCATGCGCGCAAGTTTTTTTTTGTATTTGTATGCTGTATTACGTAGCTGTAATGTATTTTTTGAAAATTTTTAAAAAATAAAGTATTAGAGATATTTTAAGTTTTATACCAGCATAGGATAGCAATCAAAAATATGTGAAAAGATTTTCTAATAAATCAATGGTTGAATAGTATGTTTAATGATGTTTTTATTTTTCCCCACGTTAAGAGCTACAGTATGTGACAACTGATATGCTATTGTACTGATGTGAAAAGAATTACAAGATCTCCATTATTTCAAATGAGAAGGATTGCTCTAAGATTCGAGTAAGTTTTACATATGAATTATCTTGAGGACTGAAGAGATCAATGTACCACTTTTGCTTTATCCCTACACGAGCTTCGCCGCAGGAATAATCAGCATCTACAACAACATAAACTGAAACTGCAGCGGATTATACAGGTCGGAATTTAACATTCAATCGATCGAATGAGCTTTTAGCTGTTTAAGTCGCTTCAGATTTCAGAACATAGCCGTTAAAAGGGTGTAAACCAATAATAAAGGAGAAAGAGCGAGCACCTGTGAAGGTCAAACAACAACTTAAATCATGTAATCTAATTATGAAGTCCACGAAAGTAACTGATATGCAGACTCGATGGTAGTGAAATAGGAAATAAAAAAAAAATTATTGACGTATATGCTAGCTTGATACAGTGAGAGAACTCCGCGGTCACCCTTCGGTGATAAAGCATGAAAATTTTATAGCTGGGTTTCATCGGGTGAAAGAGAGACATGAACGCATGGACATGTGGAAAAAGGTATATGTACAGCAAGCCTGACAGAGAATGAAAAAGTTACGGTACGTGTTTTTGGGATAATTTGTGAAGTACAAAGCATATTTATTTATTGTTTCAGGTGCATGCATGTTATATTCTTTAACCCTTCATCTACCACATTATGATAAAATAAAATAATTATGATGTAAATTTTTTGGTAAGTCATCATTAGTTCTAACTGATGTCTAAAAACAAAAAGTGCACGACGAATACCTCAACCTGGCACTTTAATGTACTGTGAGCAGTACACGCTTAGAATTAAAATAAAAAAATATGAATTCAAATATGTTGGGTAATAAAGTTATATGAATATTTATTTATTTTACCTCAAAGAAATGTGTGAATGATTTGTTTGATTAAATTTTTTTTATATAGATACAGGAAGGAAAACTTTGTGAGGAGTTCAGTGTTTCACTGCATAACAAAAAGTGAATTGCAGTAAACGCTTTTACAGGGGCAAAACTGAATTTTATTAATTAACATAATTATAACAACATAACATGTTTAAAAAACTAGTGGTCCCACACTTGTGCTGTCATCTGGTAATCGTAAAGTAGTTTTATTCAGCTTTTATACTTTAAAATACCCACATCCAATAACATGTCAGAACTGGTACTTGGGTTAAAAGAAATAAGTACTTAATTAAAGTACTGTCAGTAGTCAAAGCGATAAAGCAAAAGATAAGAACAAAGAAAAATTATCATAAGTTTTCATTTTATTTAGTATTGAGATGCGTAACTCAAAATATGTCCAGAACTAAAAAATTGCTAACAAATTCATGCGTGTTTCCAACGTTGACGTGATATTTTAGAACTATTTTCTGATTAATATAAATGCTATAAAACGAAAAAAAAAAATTTAAGATTCATCGCAAATTTTTCATTTTGTTGTTGTAAAAGTAGATAACAATCCCATTCTGTATTTTTTTAAATAAAAATCATCTCAACTACAGTAGAACTTGGTTAATTCAAATTTTTGATGATTCGATCTTTTACAAACTCCCCTTGAGTTTTCTATCCAATTTAATGTTAAACTATCTTGTTTAATTCGAACTTTTGACTTGTTTAACTTGAATGTTTTAGATAATTCGAAGTTGGAGGAAATGAATTATGATTTTTGTATAAGCAAATAAGTAGAAAAATTCTACAAGAAGCCAGACTGGTTTATTCGATCAAGTTGATAAATCTTTAAAGACAAATAAAAGTTTTCAAAATTTTGGTTTATTTTCTATCTTTCTTTGATAAATTAATGTCCATTTTAACGTTGTCAAGCTAGAGTGCATCCAGACTGTGTACTATTTAATACCGATTGTGCTTTTTAACCTGGTGGTAATCTGAATATTTTCGACGTCATTAAGAGTATGAAAAGTATCGGAATGTTCAGATTGCAATACGTTAATGAAAGTATATTTCCTTGATACCACATAAGAATGATATGCCATATTTGCGAACGTTTTCATAACTGATGATCATGAACAGTTTCCATAAATCAGTCTTCGAACAAGAAATTCTACAGTGATGTTAATTCCAGAACATCAAATGGGGGGGGGGGGGTAATGTAGTAGCTAAGATCAATTATTATCATTATTAATTATTAAAATTTAGAAACAGTTTTGTAACTGATGATAACATTTTAATAATTGATGATTATTACTCAATGGGAATGTTGATGATCAAGTTACAATAAGTAGTCATTTTACTGATCCAGGATAGATTAATTGGATAGTTCGAACTTTTTTCCAGTGACTTTGCAATTCGAATTAACCAAGTTCGACTGTATTTGGATGTTCAAAATATTGCTACATACATTGTGAAATCAGAGCGTATAAGTTCCGATTATTTTCTGAAGAAAATTTTTGTGGTTTTTTTCGTAAATAAAACGAGACCGGTCTCATGTTATTGTTATCCTCACAAGAAGAGATTCTTAGGAAAGATTTATAAAACTATCATCAACTTAACAAACGTTCATCCCCGAGTCATCGTCTTTCGTCACATAAGGGAGCTTTCGCGAGGCGACGAATATATCAATAAGTAAATGAATTTTTGCAGGGTGTCGAGATCGCTCGACGCAAACGAACTACTGATTATCGTGAGCGCAGTACTTGGAATAATTTAAATATTTTCTTCATTGCATTTAAGATAGCTCCCAAAGGTAAATATATGTACGCTGGCTGGCCGCATTCAGAAACTTCTTCCCTCCAGAACGCCTTGAGTATTATAAGTATATATATTTTGGAGCCCGTGACGACTCTCGCAGAGCCAGGGATTCCGGAAATGATCATAAGATGGTATATTGACTCGAGAGCAGAAGGTAATACTTTAAGGGGTGTAATGTGTGTCTACCGGGATTTAAATTACTAAGAACCGCTCCAAATTGAATTTCCAGGCTCTGTTATTTTGCGTGAAAACTTTCGTTCGTTTCTCCTTCTGGTTGATTCTCTCTCTATCTCTCTCTCTCTCTCTCTCTCTCTTTCTCTCTCCTATTCCTTGTTCATGGTAGGTATTTCCTTCCTTAAAGTCTATGCTTTTCCTTCGTTGTATGCCAATCCTTCCTTCTACTCCTTCCTTCATCTACTCAGCACGTAAAGGAAGGATGACGGAGCTTTCGCTAGTCAGTGTTGACTTGAAAAGGAGCTTCTGATTATGATAGCAAAGCCGAATTTTCTCTCTCCCTTTCCCACCGAAAAATCGTTCTACATATTCCTAAGTTGCAGCAAAAGGAGGAGAAGAAGAAGAACAAGAAGAAGAAGGGGGGGGGGGGAGAACACCAGATAAATACGCGGGTGAATATTTTATTATTTGGAAGAATGTTTTACAAATTCTCGGAATTCTTGAGACTTGTTTGGTTTTATCCATTATTAACGCTAAAAAGCACGCGCGAAAAAATCGGCAGCGAGAAGAAAAGGGAAAAGCAAAGCTGCATCATGATAATAATAAAAATAAAAATGATGAAAAAAAAATAATAAAAAAAAAAACTAAAAAATGTAGAAACTTCAAGCTTTCGTGACTGCTCTTGTTTATTTAATAGGCAAACGGAATTCCAATATCCTGCTGTAAGCATTTGACTTCACTCGACGAAAATTCTTATTAAGAAGTATATATTTCAGTCTAGGAAATTTTCTTTGTCGGATTCTCAATCTGGATACGGAACTCAAAGCTTTTTGGTTCTCAGGGGTATTCGTTCGGAAATATTTGAAAACACTTTAATGGTGTGAGAAAAGTTTCCATGTTCCAATATATTTATTAGAAGAAGCCTTTTATTTATACTTTTTTTAGCTTTTTTTACTCTACAACGCTCTAACTATTGGAGAAAGTCGATTCTGAATTGAGTAGAAAGTGGGATAAGACAATGAGAGTATTTGCTTATTAGCAAAGTATTTCTTTTCACGAGATAGAATAAGATACTGTAATCACAGTCGGATTCACATGAGAATAGAGAACACAGTATATTTTAATGCATTGAGCATTCACTTGTTCTCTCGTAATTCATTTCTCGCAAATATTCTTTAGCTCGGCTTCGAATTCGAGATGTGAATTTTAAACTAGCAATTATCTCCGAAAATTAGCAAAAATAAACTGTCGTTTGAGTTATTACGCAATGGGAAAAAAGAAATTCTTCAAACAAAAAAAAAGCAAAAAAAAGTGCGCTTTTTAGATTCTCCTCCATGAATTTTATTTCTGTGATTTTAGTAAAAATACTTATCTCTCAGAGTAAATACGCTACCCAACACCAATTTTGCATCTGGAATTTTATGCCTCAGCTATTGAGAATTTTTAGTTGCAGAACCCCAATTGGCTTAAACTTTTTGTACCACGTATGGTCACGTAATTTAGATATTTAGAAAATAATTATGACTTTATTATATATTAAAACGTGTTTGTTCGTTTTTGGTCAAATACGGAAATTATTGTGTTGAAACCAGATTAAAATTCCATTGTAAATCACTTAAAAATACCCTGTCAGTATCTTAGGCTTGTGCAATGGACACGACAGAAATTCAACGCACAAAATAATGTCTTTGATGACTCAAATTAAATACTCAGAATTACTTCACTCAGCTCAACCAATGGAGTACTCAAGGCATGTCATTTTGTTACGATATCAAGTTGGGCCGATGGGCCGATTGTAAAGTTCCGTAAAAATGGCTGTTAAGAAAGGCTTCCAAACATTTCGAACGAAATGTATCAAAATGAGTGACGCAGAAAGGTAAAAATTGACATATTAGTTAAGCCACAAATCAAAAAATTATTGAAAGATGATTTTATACTGCTACATTTGACGCAAACCTAGAGTTAGCACTTGGGTTTTTTTTAAGTGATCATGCATGGCTTTCTGGACAACAGAAAATACCATAATTACGTTTCTATTTTAAGGAATATGTGTTTATTTTAGTGTGATTAGTTTTTAGTTTAACTAAAATAAACACGGGTTGTAGATTATCCCAAAAACAGATTTTTTACATACGCATGTCGATGTTTTCCGAGAAAATGTTTTGTACCTCGAACAAAAAAACAGTGTGGAAGATTCCAACAAGGGATCCTCATTAGTTAGCATCTCTCTCTATGAAATATCTAATAATTACCAGAATAAAACATATATCTTACATAAACATAGATACTTCTACAAGTTGCATTTTTATTCCCGTAATAAAATATTAAATAGCATCCTCTTTCAGTTCCTGTTATAATAATGAACTACACCATCATCGAAAGAGGAAAACAAAATGAAATCAGTAGAGATGAACACACAAACACAGCAACTTAAACATTGGAGAGAGAAGACAAAAAAGAGGGAGCTCTCGCTTGTGAAAACTGAAATACAGCAATTTCAACCAAAGGCTACTAAAGGTATATTGTGGGACGGGAAAAAATTGAAACAAAATTAAATAAAATATAGAAAAAAACTGTAGGTATAAAAGAACGCAAAGAAGGGCAATAGGATTCTAAAAAAAGTATAAAATAAGGAAAATATATGAAAGAAGGAGGAGAAAATTGCTGCTATATTGTAATGCTGCTTTCATCATTTCGTAAAATCCCTACACTCTGTTTTAAGCTAGTTTATTTTTATACAGGTGTGCTGATGTGGTTTTACTATGTGGATTACTATTGTGCTGATGTGGAACGAATTAAAATATCTCCATTATTTCAAATGAAAAGTTTGCTCTGAGATACGAATAAGTTTCAAATACGAATTATCTCGAGGACTGAAGAGGTTGGTATACCACTTTTGTTTTATTCCGATACGAGCTTTATGCAGTAATAATTAACATCTACGACAACATAAACTGAAACTATCGCGGATTACACAGGGCGGAATTAGACATTCAGTCCATCAAATGAGCTTTTAGCTGGTTAAGTCGCTTCAAATTTCATAGTATAGTCGTTAAAATGGTGTAAACTAATAATGAAGGAAAAAGAGCGAGTACCTGTGAGAGTCAAACGACAACTTAAATCACGTAATCTAAGTATGAAGTCCACGAAAGTAACTAATATGCAGACTTGACGGTAGTGAAATAGGAAATGAAAAAAAAAATGTATTGGCGTATATGCTAGCTGGATACAGTGAGAGAACTCCGCTTTCACCCTTCGGTGATAGTTTAGTTTTATTAGTTTTTATTTCAACTAAAATAACACGGGTTGCAGAACATCACAAAAACGTATTTTTTACATGCTCATGTCGAAAAAACAGTGTAAAAGATTCCATCAAGACATGCGCATTATTTAGCATCTCCCCCTATGAAATATCTAATAATTACCAGAATAAAACTCGTCTCAAAAATGCAATACTGCTACAAGTTGCATTTTTTATCCCCGTAATAAAAACTTAAATAGCATTCTCTTTCATTTCCTGCTGCAATAATGAACTACACCATCATCGGAAGACAAGATAAAAAAAACAAAATCAGTAGAGATGAACACACAAACACAGCAACTTAAACATTGAAGAGAGAAGACAAAAAAAGATAGAGAGAGAGCTCTCGCTTGTAAAAACTGAAATACAGCAATTTCAACCAAAGAGTAAGTGCACTACTAAAGGTATATTGTGGGACGGGGAGAAAAAAAAAATATATATAAAATAAAGTAAAATAACGAAAACAAAAAAAACCTGTATGTATAAAAGAACGCGAAGAAATAAGATAGGAAAGGGGCAATGAATTCTGGGGAAAAAAGAGTATAAAATAAGGAAAAGAGATGAAAGAAAGAAAGGAAAATAGAGTAAAATAAAAAAATGCCACACGCGGACAACAGGGGGATGTTTAATTCAATCATTCATGGTTCAAACTTCGATAATCCAGGACTAGAGCAAGAAGAGCTGTTTTCAATCAATAACCTTCTCAAGCACAACTTTAGGGAAAATGTGTGCTCTCTCTCTTTTTCTCTGAAGCTCTATTTTTTTTTTTTAGTATGTTCGTTTTATTTTATTTTATTTTATAGTGAATGAAATAGGGAATAGAAGGAACGGGTGTTCGAGGGTTAACCCCATTTCCCTGGATTCTCATCGTTAAACCGTTGTTATCTCAGCGGGAGGTATGCGTTGAATCGCTTGTTCGAGATTTCTCTAGGTAAAAACTATTATTATTGTTATTATTATTATTTTTTTCACAGGGATAGAGATCTACAAGTTCGGTTTGAATAATATATGTATGTATTGGAATGTATGGAAATGATGTGAAAAATATTTTTTGATGAAACAATAGGTGTATAAGCTGCAATCTACTGAATGTTTTTTTTTTTTTTTTTTATGGTGGATTTATCTAACAACTTAGGCTTTGGATTACTTTATGGAGAACAATAAGATTGACATTTGTATTTGAGAAAAATGTATGTTACGGTAAACGTGATAAATCCGGTTATTATACATAATGATCGGTAATTATGCGTTATCACCGAGCATTTTGGTAAGTTTGATAAATTTCCTTGAATTTATCACTTTTTCCGGCGATTATACATAGTACAAAAGGGTTGTCGGTAAATTTTCGTAAATTAATCATGTGTTGCATCATTATATCGGGGGTCTGACTATAAATTCAGCTCACATACTAGACTTCTTTGGAATTTTTTCATATTTATCAAATTCACTAATCACACTTGGGTATTATGCCTAATCACAAATACAGGAGATAAATTTCAAGTATTTATCAAATTTTCCAACGAAACTTGGTTATTATGGATAATCGCAGCAAAAACTGCATTTGTATGAAGAAGGAATCATTTAAGAAATCATGAAATGAAGAAATGAAGAAATAATGAAATGAAGAAATGGTGAGTTTGGTAAATTTCCCTAAATATATCACTATCCCGACGATTATGCATATATATATATCACATTCTCCGTGTAATGCACACAAATCCTTCAAGGAACTGGAGGAAAAATTAAAATGCAATGTGTCATTATCTCTAATGTGTCAATCTACATTTAAAAAAAATCCTGATTTCCAATAAATTTTTTTCATTCGGAAGATTCCAGATTTTCATTCCGGAATATAGCATTCGAGCAGTCTTTATTTATAGCATGTAAAGAAATGTAATTCTAACCATTTGGAAAGTTCATACAATCATTGGGGATTTTGTTTCGGTCTTCCGGGCAGTGCAGTTGAAAGAAACCACATTGCATTTGATGCTATGATTAATGCATCATTCTTTCCCAGAAACTGGTACCTGAACAGTGAGGATAACGGAATGCTTCTCGCATAAAATACTCTTTTGGGAAAGAACGAGGCCATAGAAACCAAATCCCATCAGTGCTTAAGAGAATTTCTCAGAGGACGATGGCTCGAATCAGTTATTGCTTCTTTTTATTTTACTTATTTATATATACGCATATATATATATATATATGACATACGCATCGCTTCGAAATGTTTTTATTTACTTACGTTGGATGAATTTTGTTAGATTCGATTCAAAAATTATTTTGGAACGTTCAGTCACTATATCAAGCGCAAAGAATGTTATTTTTCAAGGCGTGAAAATATTACCGGATTTCAGTGGGTTAGGATCATTACAGGCATTTCTATACGCTATCATTATGTCATAGTTTTATGCAGAAAATGGGATAATCGACAGACAGTAAAAACCAGCCAAAGAAGCTTGTGGTAATAGCTAAGGAATATCATGCTAATTACAGATAGTTAAATCACGATAAACCGAACTCCGATAACTTGAATATCTGTTAAAGTCGAAGTTTTCATTCTTCCCCAGAAATTTTTTTCTTATTTTAGTGCTATAGTTTTCCCTTAACTAAAATTTTTCTTCCTTTAAGTAGAAGTTTCATGAATGAGAGAAATTTTAAAAAAAACCAGCATTTAGCAATAGAATTCATCATTTACATATAGAAAAATCGTACAGTATTTAATGAATGTATATATGTATGTGTGTAAATTATGTAGGGGTACGTATAGATATGTGCGTTTCTAAAAATATACAGGTTGTTCATTTAATGGACCGACAAACTCAGAGGGTTGTTAGTAGACATCAAGATGAACAAAAATTGCAATGTAACATGGTGTTGCAAACAATGTTGAGAGTGTAAAAATCCCGAAAAACGCATGCAGGTTTCGACGTCACGCTGGAACGACAAAATGTACAATAATAGCTACAAAAAGATTCATTTTATTAATTATTACAAGAGTTGTTGGAAGTGGTGGCCGCTGACGTCATTGCACAGTCTACAACGACGTAAAAACGATTCCCGGAGGCGCTCGAAGATACCAGTTATGATTTTGATGTCTGTCGCAGCGACGACAATTTGCGCTATGAGATCCTCCGGTATGTCCATAGGCGTCGCTTAAACGACCGATTTAAGGTGATCCATAGGAAAAAGTCACACGGATTGAGATCCGGCGAACGTGAAGGCCAAGCAACGGGTCCTGCGCGTCCAATCCACCTCCTTGGCTTTATAACATCGATTTGCGTTTTTCGCGATTTTCACCCTGTCAACGTGGTTTGCGACACTATGTTCCATTGCAATTTTTGTTCCTCTTGATGTCTACTAACAACACTTTGAGTTTGTCGGTCCATTAACAGAACACCCTGTATGTGCAGTATTCATATTGCATTGTACTGATGCTCACAATAGGTAGTTTAATTATATAACTATATGATCTCTTCACAACGAGTAATTTAACTATTTACAGTGTATTGAAATCGTTAAATACATTAACAAATGTACATTATGACGTGTCTAGTCTTTATATAAGCTGTTGCTTGAAACATATTCGAAATTCCAACCCTATAAACCTGCTGGAAGGACCTCCAAGTATTCTGAGGTCACAAAGTGCATGTTTTTTACGTTTTTACGTTTACATGTTTGCATCTATGCATATGTTTGCACATTATGTTTTAAAATAACTACGTTTAAAAATAATTTAGCCTTTAGCGATGGAATTTAGCATTTAACAATTCTAATAGCAAACCTACTACTGATAGCATTCAAAATTTAGCTATAGCATTCAAAATTTAGCAGTAGCATTCAGAATTTAGCTATAGCATTCAAAATTTAGCAGTAGCATTCGAATTTAGCAATAGAATTTGGCAGTTATCAATAGAATTCGGCAGATTCATTTAATGCGACTTTCTTACAAAAGAAGGATAAAATTGAGATATACAGTGAAAAATCCCTGTATTTTTTGGCAGAAAATAATCTTGAATACACTTTATTTATAATTCGTCTCATTTATATCAGTATCATGTATGCACCTGTTTTCATAACACAGTATGTGCGTCTAGTTTATTTCTAAAATTCTCATTCAATAACCATAATTTAATTAGAATAACTTATGTTTTCGAATTTCTTCAACTCCAGTGGTTTAACATGTTTTACTTATATTATATTCGTAAATAGCGCTGATATTTTAATTTAAAAAAATTTTCACTCTGAAAATAGGAATTTCCGAACTAACGATAACTCAAAGTTTTTATCGACTTATCGAGATTTGACTGTATTCAGTAATATGTATGCAAAGACACTGTGATTTTTCCTACCAAATCAAACTTTTTAAAGATATTTTACGATTGTGTATTTTAACCCTATCTTCATTCAATTTTGTAACGTGTTAAAATGAGTCACTTGGGACTTTAGTTGCAAAAAAGCAGGTGTATCTGTTGGTGCTGATGAGCCTGGGTCTTTTAATGTAAAAAATAAAATCTGGGTAAGAACAATAAGGCTTTGTTGAATGAAAAGATAAAAGGCAATGCTGATATTACGTACATTTTAAAAGATACAAGACATCATAAGAAGAAAACGTGGATGAATTTCTCGGGAAATAAAGCATAACCAAGAACAAGGGGAGAATAGATGATAATACAAACTGACAGTGTTTGATTGCATGGTTTTCGATTCAGTTTTACATTTACTAAGACAGAACTTTCCATGCTTCGTATTGTACCTCCACCCTTCCATGTTTTAGAACACTTTAACGAATATTTTCCAAATTGGAACTGACTGAAAAGGGACTGCCTGCACCATCCATCTTCTGAAGCGAAACACCGGAAGAAAATAAAATAGAAAAATACACCAAACAAAGAACGAGAAAGAAAAGTTGCTCTGAGAAATTCGATTTTTTCACCGCAGATCCGATAATCTATTTTCCTCGATTTCCACTCATTTAAGAAAGAAAGACCTCAATGATTAGCTTTAGAATGCATTGGGAAAAAATTTCTCTCTAGTGAACCACATAAAATTCAAACTTGTATTACATTTTTTTCTTTAAAGGCTCTTTTCTTCCACATCGTTCATGATTGCATAAAGAACGCAATTCGAAAAACATTTCACGGGGAAATATCTGTACTGATAACGTGGTTTGTTGCGTAAAAATTCATTTATAAGTCTTTATTATCCGGAATGTTCAACAATTTTTTTTCCGTGTTTTTTAGGAAATTTTAATGGTCATATTGAGGCTGCTGAATTCAAATGTTTTGCAGCTTGTTGTTTGTTTTGCTGTTAGTTTTTCGAATCGGCTCTAGTTTTTGAGGTAATGCATACTCTCAAATATGATCTGTATGCTGCTTATGGTATTACCATTGAAATTTAATTTTTACTTTATCTCAAAAACTAGAACCAATCTGATAAAACAGATGCCAGATTCGGAATCAACGCTCCAAAATCCCCCTGAAATCACTGAAATATCTTTGCCAACGATGTACCGTATTCATTTATAATGCAAAATTTCAATGTGATTTGTGTGCTGCTTATGGTATGACCTTAGGAATGATCTTTTCCCTTTATCTGAAAAACTAGCATCAATCTGACAAAATCAATGCAGGTTCGCAATTAGCTCCCCAAAATCATCCTGAAATCTCTGAAATATTTTAGAGAACAAAATCAGTGTTGAGCAGTGTTAATCGAACTTGAAAATTCCAGTCATTAAACTTCTATTGTTGTTTACGGACAAATTTTATATTATGTCCACTGTTTGATATATGGCAAAACATTTTTATTGACAAAATCAATAGTGTGATTTTTCTTATAGTGATTTTTTTCAGAAGATTATCATATTTAGAAACACATTGTGTAGAAGCTGAAAGTGATTGAAAAACAAATTAAAGTTTCACTGCGTAAAATAAGCTGTCGTGTGTGTGTGAATCATTCATTTACCTCTGAGAAATACGGTATAAACCACTTGTTAAAATCTCGGATAATGTTATCATTCAGGTATTGTGTATTATTACTTTCGCAAAGTATGGAACTAATCAATAACATATCATGGATAAAATTCGTTTATTGTTATCAGGAATTCGGTTTATGCGTGTGTTATTGATTTGTTTTTGCCGAAAGTTTTCAACATTTTTTCATATTTTAAGGCTACGGTTTTTTATCACACTTTCTTCCCTGTAAGTTATCGTTATCAACGAATATGTAGGAGGGCAGAAGGTGCACCCTCCCATGTTGACAAAATTTCTAAACTCAGGTTCAAAATGTCCTAATCGGGCCATAATACCCACTATGATCCATATACGTGTGTCACTTTCAACTAACCACATTCCTCGGCCGGAAGACTTTCACAAAGGCATCCATGGAGAACGATTAAAAAAGTATCAATTCGTAATACACGTTAGACGGTTTCATCCTAACACCACACAGTTTCTTTATTAAAAGAAAAAGATGTTAGCATAAAGAGGAAAAACAATGTATTTTACAACAATATAAAAAATAAAACTGCACGATTAAACATTTTGAAACAAGTTATGTGGGAAAGAAAACAAAGTTGTCCCGTTTGGTAGAACATATGGTCATCGTACTTATAACCGTGATTTTTTTAGATACAGTTATCAATAGGTTATTGTTACCATAAACTTCGGGTCCCGATGTGATCACATTAAGCGACGTGTTATGTATCTTTATAATATTTTCCACTTTCGGGTATGCGTAATACTTAATCCTTAAATGCATAGTTTTGCATACGTGCGAAGGGTCCTTTAAACGTTCATTACTGCAGCCAGTTTGAAGATAAAAATTCAGAATCACCTTTTCACACAAGGTGAGATCATATTTTTTCCATTCCATATTTTGAATTTGCTGGTAGATGTTGATAGATTCTTTCCATTTTATATTTTGAATTTGCTTGTAGAATTCGCTGATAGATCCTGATCAACGACAACAACCCTTTGTTTGTGGCAGAGCATGTGTGGCTGTGATTTCGCTAATTTGTTAGAACGTTATGTTTGCATTTCTTTTTGAAGTTTAAATTACAAAGAAAGTAGTTATATATTTGCAAAGTAATACAGTACACGTCGCTTTATGGGATCACATCGGGACTCGGGGATTCTGATAGCAATAACCAATTGACAATTATATTCGAAAAAATATTCTGATTAATAAGTACAATGATCATGTGTACCATTTGATTGAACAGAACGTATGGAAACGAGAAACTCCGTTTTTCTAACATACATAGTTGTTTTAAAATGTTGAAAATCGTGGTTTATTTTTCAATTGTTCCAAAACAAGATTTTTTTTTTACATTCAGCTAAAATCCTTTTTTTGAATTCAGAACTTGTGAGGAATTAAAATGAAACTGCTTAGTGTGTATTACGAATTACGGTACTTTTTATAATGGACGTTACTTTCCATAGATCCCCATGTGAATATCTTTCGGCCGAGGGACTATGACTGTGGCAGGTTGAAAGAAATTGACCAAGAACAGAATAAATGGATTTTTTTGTTTCACCTTACACATGATTTCACTATAGGAAAGAAACTTTAACAGAAGCACCGCATATACATTACATGAATCACTGCGGCTAATTACGGCCCGATTAGGACATTGTGAACTGAGTACGGAAATTTTTGCCGATAAGATAGCCCTCTGACCTCCTACATAATCTTGTAGGTTGATAAAGATGACTTATAGGGGAGAAAATGGTCTAGATCAGTGTTTCCCAAAGTGGGCAATATCGTCCCCTGTTGAGCGATGGAATGGTCCAAAGGGACGATACTGCCCACTTTGGGAAACACTGTTCAACCTAGATCAACACTAGATCAACCTTATCTTAAAAATACGCAACATGAAAATACGACGAAAAAACATTGATAACACTAAACCGAAGTTCTGATAACAAAAAAACGAATTTTCCCCCATGTTACGATATTAGTCCGTTCCGTGCTTAGCGAACTTTTTTAACAACGCACGATTGATAACAGTATTCGTGATTTTAATAAGTGGTATCTACTGTATTACTTCAATAAATTTATTTTATATGCGATTTCTGACGCTGCACGTCTTCAACGTGGCCCTGTTTTCGCAGTAAAATTCGAAATCGAATTTTTTAAAAATAATTTTTCTTTCAGATTTCTATACGTGAATGGAACTATATGGAAAAAAAAAATTAACAGCCACAAAACAAAAAAATTCCCGCATTTAAGGGTTAACTAAAAAAAAGGGGGTTCTGGTGAAACTTATTTTTTTTTGAAAATAAAATAAAATAAACCTTTTATTCCAGTCGAGTTTCAAAATGAGTGCCATGATTCATGGAGAGGGGACTTCTGAGGCACGTGAGTTAAGGATTAACATTGGGAATCATCGCAAACCTATTCTTAGAAAACTATTGGGCAGTCGATTAAAACTGCGAAGTAGGAACCCAACAAGAAACAAAACAGAAAAGCGAGAGAGAGAGAGAGAGAGGAAAAGAATAATAATAAAATAAGATAAAAAAGAACAGAAAATAATAAGAAAAGAAGGAAACTAGCGAACTCATTTAACGGATGTTTCAAACGAACCTTTTCATTTGTTCACGAGCGCGCAATGAACATTTTTCAATCATACCAACATCACCATTAATCTTTTGCTTGCCACCCCTGTGGTTGCCATCCCATTCTTGCAAAGCACATTAAAAGACCCTCCACGCTTAGCTCTAAAGGTTCAGGGCAGAAGCTAGGTTAATTTTCCAAACTCGGGCTCATACCACCCCGTATGTCCGTTGCCTGCTCTTCCGAGGAATTTTTCTTCTTGATTGCTTGGGGCGATCACGTGGGGATTACATGCAAATTTCGGCCAGAGTTTTGAGGCGAGAATCCTCATCGCAGATGACTTTTACAACAACCATTAGTTACCCGTAGAGAAAAGAAACAAAATCTAAAGAAAAAAAAAAGGAACTAACGAACAAAATCAAGATGAACCTTGCTTCTTAGCTGTCCTGAAGAAGAGGCTTCTCACGCGTACTTCTATGAAGATACCTTTGTCTCACGTACATAAAAAGAACGACCACGATTAACTGTTTAGTGGAATTTTTTTCTCACTGACGTATTAACGCAGACAACATTACGATAGCATGACATAAATGTGCTCACACATACTGAACATGGATATGCATGTCTTGCCAGAGACTTTATTTTTTATATATGTGCAAATACAAAGGCCACAACAGGCAAATTGTCTAACGAGGTGGCTGAAAAAAGATGCCCGTAAGTAATATGGGTGTTAAATATAAACAAAACATAGCAACCCAATATATATTTCGCACGTGTCATTAGTGGGCAGTACACATAATGTTATCCGAGGATGATGTCATGACCTGTATGGATGACGGAGAGTGACATCATCCTCGGATAACTCAAGTCGCCATCTGCTGGCATTGTCAGCAATTGTGAGCTTTGGCCTGAGTTAGGTCTGACCTTTCCATATACGGTCCCATTCAGTGCACACGAGCTCCAAGGAAAGATTGGGATATTCGTTGCCTCTGTAGTGTAGTGGTCTAGGGCATTCACCCAGAAAATGAAAGGATATGGGTGCGATTCCCCGCAGTGGCAGCTGAATTTGTTCTCTTTTCAAAATATATCTTCGCATCAGCCAGCTGATAAAAACCTTTGCATATATATAATGTTAGTTAAAAATATTGCTCAACATTCTCATTAATCAAGGAAACAGTTATTTTCCGGATATTATGCTGAGGTGAGCTCGGAAAGAAAAGTCATCACGTCTCCGCCGGGACTCGAACCCAAGCATGCTTGCCCGGTATGCAAGAGGGCCTGGGTTCGAGTCCCGGCGGAGACGTGATGACTTTTCTTTCCGAGCTCACCTCAGCATAATATCCGGAAAATAACTGTTTCCTTGATATCTCTGGCTGAGAAAAAAAGCCATCTATATTCTCATTAATCTTCATAAGTGAGGATATAACACAGAAATTTTTTTTTAAATGAAACGGTACAATGTTTTACTTCCATTTAGGTACGTAATCTTCTATTCAAATGCCTAACCGAAAAAAAGAGAAAAAAATTATGATGCCCATAACCCCTATATCAACTTATGTGCATTAAATTTATACAGCTTATCTTTTAAGCATTGTTTGGTATGGCACAAAAATATTATTAATCTTATATGTATTGTTTTCCTTATAAAGTATTGTTTCATTACTTTTGTCTGTTCTACCATATGCAATTTCGTGATTTCTGAAAAAACGAGCATTATTCATGTATATCCAATATATATAGAAACGCGGAATCTACCGTTTTCTTTCGATTTGGTTATTTTTCCATAGCATTGGGGAAATTACGTTCTGAAATTGATGTTTTATCAAAACTTTAACATAAAACCAGCTCTGACAGATGCAGGGAAGGTAAGAAAAAAAAATGAAATTCTTTATCAGACGGCGGAGAACAAAGTTTAGAATATGCTACTAAGGTTTCTACTATAGCTTCTTGGTTCCGTATTTATCTATTTAATCAAACTCTGATGATATTGAAGGAGACTGACGTTTTCGCCCAATGTTCTGGCTAATGATTATTTTTAGTTCCTCTTGCAAATGCAGCTTTTTTTTCCCCTCCTATTCTGTTGTACGGATCGTCTTTGGTTGGGGAAAGAGAAATGGAATTCTTATGCCTAAAGGGCGCTGCACCCTTTCGCCGCCCAACCTCTCCAAAGCTGGAAAAGTTCCATAAAGCATTTTGGCAACGACATCCGAGTGCTCACAATGGTAAGAAGTTTCGCATAAGCTTTGGTATTGATGAAACTTTATTTCTTTTGTTGTATAAAAAGATAGAAATAAATGAAACGGTCTAAATCACTTTCTGTTGTCTTTAAACGGTTGTACCATTACAATACGCCCCTGGAGGGGAATATTCTTCTCAGCATATCTAAGAATGGTATGTTTTAATGATCTCGTTGATTTATTTCGTTCGAGAAAAATTTCTTCCTTATTTCTGTGGAGGTGGAACATTCTAGAACTAGTGACTCTCCTCTCCCGCGCTCTCTCTCGAACACAGAACTCTTATACAAAATTTTTGTAATAATGGCATGTGATGGTCGTCGTTTCATTGCTGTAGTAAAAATGGAAAGAAAAAGAAACAAAGAAACAACATAAACCCCATTATTAAAGGAAGGGATATACTCAAATATGATTTGTAAAGGGTCTTCGAAGAAATAAAATTATTTCACTATTTGTTCCGTAGTAAGCTTTTTTTAATGAAAATTAATGCTACTACTACAGATGAATGGTATCACTGGATATGCCAGGATGTTGTTCATTTTTGTGAAAAAAAAAGAATGTCATTTCATCATGAGGTAGGAAAATGTGATAATAAATCTTTACATTTTACAAAAAAAAATCCATACTAGTACTTGAGCTATGATCTCCAGTAGCTTTATTCATGGAAATTCACACACACACACATATATATGTATAAATGACTGCAAATATGATTCCGAAATGAATGGGTACACTGGTCATATCATAGCCATTTTTACTTAATGATTGAATGAGAGTTATCGTTACATGACATACATGTACTCCCATGAACAAGGGTATATATCACA
Organism: Pholcus phalangioides; assembly: GCF_987345545.1. Classification (NCBI taxonomy): domain Eukaryota; kingdom Metazoa; phylum Arthropoda; class Arachnida; order Araneae; family Pholcidae; genus Pholcus; species Pholcus phalangioides. Next base: position 25,199,862 of record NW_028301600.1, read on the forward strand.
TAGATGCACTTCTCAAACCGAGTCTTATTTTTATTATTTTCTGAAATATCCACAATTATAACCGAATTTATACGCACATTATTACATTTATCTAACTACATCAAACGTCCGTTTCTCTCTAGCATGCAATGTTGCAAGTCCTAATCCATTTTAATGTTCGTACAAATCATGATAAAAATGTTCGCTTTGATTTGAAGTTTACTCAATAATATGCAATGTTTATGGGTATTTGTTGATCTTCGCAATGGTGAAATTTTCCATGAATCAATAGATAATTTCTGGCAGGTAAATAATTCGTTCACTGATGATTTTCTATAACAATACCATCTCCACCCAGTAAATTTACAGCAATCATAACTTTCCTTGTCGAAACAATAAATTTTAACAGTGGGCATGCATTTTAAGCTAAATTTATATATTGTAAAGTACGTTAGAATCCTTCGAAAACGGTTCTCGAGTCCTCTAATTAAAATTATGAACTTATACATCATTACGTCGTGGTATTGATGCACACACACAACAATAAATTCATAAAGAGTTTATGTATCTTCTGCACAATCACCAGGTGCACAAAATGCGTAAATTTCGTTATCATTCATCAGGAAAATCTTGGTAATAGAATCGGAATACAAAATGATTATTATAACGCACTGCTGGATAACAGAAATGGGAATCAATAAACTCTGGATATTAGAGTTTATTATCAAAGTTTTACTTCATCAAGTTATTATAAAATTTCTTCTAGTAGGAAGGAAAGTGGGTGGTATATCATGGTGAATGCATCAGCTTCTTTCCAGATCAATCCATTTGCTCTGTCCAGACATTCAAATCCGGGAATATGACATAACAAAGCGAAGCAAGCCCTCCGACCAGCAATTAGTCATGCAGATGAAACAGATAAAATTCGCTCTAACCATTAGTAGATTCATCAGTCCGATACTCACAATTGTTTTCTGGTATTGATGATAAGACAAAACATTATCTCCAAATTACCAGACTGCTCAGTTGTTCTTTTAGACTGCTTAGGGCAGATCTGCAACAACCGGAAGCCGTGCCTAATTAACAAAGCAAAATTATTTCTCCTGGCAGTGAAATTAAAATCGAACGTGTCCCAATTCTTCAGGTAATTGTCTGATAATGATTTTCTACTCCTCGATCATTACTTTGAGGTTTTATCAATTCGTTTGTGTGACCCCAGTGCGTTAGAAGATGATGCACTGTCACATTTGTCAGGAAAATTGCCATATCACAATGAAGTCTAGTTGATAAGAATTGTCAGAATGATGGAAGTTGTTTCACTAGCGTATATCCATGGTCATGATTCATCAATGATTAATGTATAAGATGATAACGATTAATTTTATTGATTTGTTGCTTGCTCAGCACATATAATCAGATAATCATCAGCCTACGAAGTTGAAAACTGACAGATAACACATCGCTTCTTATTTGAGTTTGCCATTCTATGAAGATTCAATTTTTCTTAGCAAACGCCTAGTAAGTATGTCATATACACAAATGAAGAATATTAATATCATGTAATAATCTATATGTCATTGCAGGTTGTGGATTAATTGGAATTTTGATACTGCTTCAAATAAATATATTTAAGCACGTAATTTATTAATTTTGATTCGACAATTCGCCAAACCACCGCACAAATTTTTCAATAATGCTGTGGTCTAAGAAAGACACTACCGTAATTTCAGTAGGGAACGTCGGAAAACCATAAATGCCGCATTTGCGAAGCATCAATTACTAAAATCGGTTGGTTTGTAAAGAAACGCAAAACTTTTCAAGCTCTTAATTTTGCTTACTAAATACATATCTGGATAAAATCTGGAGTAAAATCGTACTGATCGCAATTCCTATTACAGAAGTTATTTTTGAAATATTTTTAGCATGTGGATAGTAGAAGGACATCCCCACCTTTTTCACTTAAAACTTTCATTGCCGAAAATATTGGAAAAAATAACACTGCTCTGAATGCCGCATGATTTAGAAATAGAACTTTCAAAGACTCAAATATCGCGGTACATTTTCTAGAAATTGTAGTAAATGTTTCTCCAAATAACACTTTCAAACATTTCAAATATACATAAAAATTATTAGTATAACCCCCCCCCCCAATAAATATTTTTAAATGAACATTTCTACTTTTGAGTTAATGACATTAGCCAAGTAGTCAAAAATACAAATTATTAGTGTTTGTACTCACAGCTAGTAGCGAATGAATGACTGTGGAATATAATAAAATCAACATAACCATAATCATTGATCTCTGTGTTTCAGATTATTTCTCTATCGGCATTCAATAATTCCAAAATAATATCCGTATTGAACAGAACCGATTTAGAAATATCTGCCTGTTGTGTGAACCGTGATAAAAGAAAAAAACAAAAACGATGGAAAAAAGGAATAAAATGTCTTTACAAGTGAATTTTACCCCAAGTTTTTAGTATTTGTAGAACAATATTCGTCAAAAGGAAATAAACATTTTGGAAAGATCAAGGCTGATACTGTCACGCAATCGTTCATTCTACGAATCCCAATTCTACAAAAAATAAAAATAAAAACAACTGCTGATGAAATGAAAAATGAAAAAAAATTGTACGGAATATATACATTATATATAAATGGTACTGAGTGTGTATGTGTGTTCTTATATATATAAAATACACATCCACATCAAACACATACTCTCTCTTTTTTTTTAGAAAAACATCAGCAGTTGTCCAATGACCATTTTCTTGGACTTCAACCCACCCTCAAACGTTTTCTCCGAATTGTAGAAATAGCGGATAGTGATTTTATCCCGTTTTCGATTCATTGATTTCAATTTTCGGCGGAGTAATGCTCTGGTCAGTTCGAACACCAATTGAGTTTTTTTCTTTTCTTTTCTACCATTTACCTCCTCTTCCTCCGACTACTCTCTCTCTCTCTCTCTCTCGCTTTTTCTCTTTTATTTCTATTTCTTGATAAGTACATTTATCGTAGCAGTCTGTTTTTATGATCGTATACGGTTGTTTGAATCCTAGGATCATTTTTTATTTAACCAAACTGTCCTGAAAGGGGATAAAGATTTGTATTCCTGTATTGAAGTATTTTCTACTGCAATAATATGCAACACAGATGTTATAATAAGACGTTCCCTTTTTCTTTTAAATTATGAAATAAATTACATGAAAGATGGTAGATGTTTGGAAGGAATGGATATGCCTCCATTTTTTTAAAAATGAAAAGAAATGAAAATTCTTTTTCTCTGGTGTAGTATGTGATTTTTCACCGTAATTAATTCATACCTTATATACTTGACGTATTAATTTATCAAAAATTGATTAATATTGTTTATATCTCTTCACTGTTATTTTATTTACTTTTTCTCGTTCCTCACGCTGTTTAACATGTACGTGTTCAATCTGATCGATATGCAAAACTTGATGAAGAATTATAATATATTAAAAGTTTATTTTTAGCTCTTGTGGCTAATTCAAAGCTTCAGCCTATTCACTTAATTTCCTTTCTGGCATCCTGACTTCGTGAAATTCTGATTTGTTCTCGTAAATATTATTTATATATATTTTAAAACAGTTAAAAATATTACTTCTTTTACAAATACAAATACGAATACATATGCAAATACGAATACAAATACACACAACAGACAATATGTCAGTTGGCTGAGGAAAGATGCCCATAAAAAATATGGATATCGAATAAATTTGTATTTGTATTCAAAACAGTTAAAAACATTAGCTTTATACAACACGATAATATGGAATGTGTCTAGTTAGTTATACAGAAGTATGATTTTGAATGATTGTGCGGAAAACGATTCATAAATAGTTTTTGTAGCTTATAAACCATATTTTGATAAGTATGGCTGTAGAATTACATTTATATTCACAGTGATTTACACAGTAGTCTTTCATTTCCTAACCATTTGTAATTTTTCAGCAATTTTAGCAACCACGGTCAATTTTCTCGACTTATAACAAAGTTTTTGGTTACATTTGACAATGTCCCGTATTTTCCGTATTTAAGATCCTTCCCGTATTTTACTTAATGAAATATAGTCATCAAGTCAAAACGAATGTTTTTTTTCGAGAAATACAGCTTTGTTTACTGTAATTTATGCTTTATTTATAAGAATTAGAAAATTCGTCGTTTTTTTGGCTACAATTAGTGATTATCCCGTACTTAGAGTCTCAATTTCCTCGATGACATATGGTGACGCCAAGTATCAAGTTGTAATTTTTATTTGAACCCACAAAGATATTAAAGTAAAACCTCACTTTTGCGAACACCGTCGGGACAAAAAAAAAACGTCCGTAAAAGAAGGGAGACCATTAACCAGAGGTTTAAATGCATACTTTTATTGTACAAGGGAAATTATTATTCGTCCGTAAGAGAGGGAGGACCGCATCTAAGTGGTGTTTTTTTAAGATGGGGGTATCACTGTACTAGTATCCATTAAAATGACGTTAAAATAAAGTTAATAAAAAAAAAAGGAAATAAAATTAAAACTAAAAATAAAAGAAGAAATACAAAACTTTCTCAAATCTTTAATACAAAATGCTCAGCCACCTCACTAGGCATTTTACCTGTTGTGGCCTTGTATTTATATTTGTATAAAACCGTTCTTTTACCATTCTCATAATATGAAGATAATTCTCTTGATTCTCTTGAGACAGGGGATGACTATCAATGGTTCTACAAAATGTTTATCACCACTTCAGGTTTGTTGTCAATATGAAGGGACACCAGCACTTCTAAAAAGGAGGAATAATAATCGGAAATGGACAAAAGAAACTGACCGAACAAAATTTTTAAAAATTCATGATTCAGGCCTTGCTCAACTTCCCATACAGAGTACATGTGTTCAAGTGTAAGGATCATCAGTGGATTTTTTTTTCTACTTTCCCCTGTGTCGACATGTTCAAGGCTGAATAGAAACCATAAAGTTATTAGAAACAAGTTAAAAAATATTATATATATATATATATATATATATATAAGGGAAATATCTCTGTATAATCTTATATATACTCACCGTAAGCGCTTAATTTCCGAAATTTCATTTTTTTATGCTGTTAACGGATTTAGCGTGTGACCGGATTTAACAAGCATTTTTGCTGAAACAAGCTATCATTATAAGTGTGCCCGAATGCAGTATCAATTGTAATGGTATTTAGATTATCTCCGCAAAAATTAAATGTAAAAAAATTGGGGTAGACTGCGTCAGAGTCAGGGCTGCAAGTTTTAACGTGAATACGTTGTTTGATCTTATCTTGAGGCAGGGTATATACACCTTTACATACAAAATGTTTTCCAGAATTTAGTGGCTAAATTTTATATAATAAATCACACTTTTCCCAGAGTAACATTCTCGTGGAAGCCATCGTAAATACCAATCCTGAAAGTTAATATTCGAGTGCTGCCCTCTGATGAAAACTCCCAAAGTTCACATTTACCTTAATTCTAACCCGAAACTTGCACAATCCTTTATGTCAGGGCTTTACTCATTGAGGTCGGAAGAAAAAAAATGCGATAGGCTGTTCATATATAGACACGGCTACAAGTATTGACGTGAATACACTCTTTGGGCCTACCTTTGCGTGGTATCATCGGATTCATCCTTGGAATAGCTAACAGACGATACCAATGTTGCTTATTTGGGTTGCGAACTTCTCGAGATATAGCGTAAAAAAATTTCGTCACGAATACGGACCACGGATTTGGTGCCACGACCAGAACAGGTATTAAACCCAGATTAGCATCATTGGATTTGTCTTAACGAGATCTATCCGCAGACATACAAAACACTAATATATTCTGAATACTTCCTCTGAGATATGAGTGTTTTAACTACTTCTTTATGTAACTTTTTGCAAATGCACCAGTGTATTCAGATGATTTAGAAACGTATCCACGCCAAATACTATTTTGTTGTTGCAAGTACATCGTATAAATGTGGGTGTATAGTTGCAAATGTAGTTTCTATGGAAAACATTTCAGTGCGTTAAAATGTGAAGCCAGCACCTAGAACACTTTTCATTACCCAATGCCTGTAATTATCGAAACAGCGTTTTATCCTTACGTGATAAGCTGATATACAAAATTATTCGAGCTCTTTACCAACCGCTATTCTCCTACCAACACAGAAAGCATCGGCTATGTCGCACACCACCAGAGCTCCATGAATAATTCAGTGATGCATCACAACAAGTCAGGACGAGGTCCCAAGGGGAAGACGGCCACTGCGGCAGGAGAGTCATCTGCAACACCATCGGCTGACCATTCTTCCCTAGTAATATATCTACCCCCGCATTACAAACAAGGGCAGAAGCTTCTATATACATGCTGCGCATCGAGCTCGCGGTTTTCTGGGTATTTGACGCGCTGGTGTAATGAGCTGTGGCCTAAATGGACGGGGGAAGGATGGCTTTCATTTAAGTTTAATGAGATAAATATGGTCTCTTGTGAACAGTCGCAATAATATCACACATTCCTTTGTTTCCTTATTTTTCTTCTACTTTAACAACTTCATTCATTTCTAAAGTAATCATTATACCTTAGATATACTCTCTCTGATGTGCGGTTTCGTTTCTTTTATTATTTTATCACAGTCCGTGTAAGATCTTACAGATTAGTGTTTCAAATTAAACGATATACAGTGGAAACTCAATATTATGATACTAAAAATATCGTTGTAGAGAGGTTATCGTTATATATTACTTCTAGTTTTTGTAATTGCATTTTTAATTGGGTTGCTGTATTTTTGAAATATATGACATCCATATTTGTTATGGGCATCTTTTTCTCAGCCATTTAGTTGGGCATTTTGCCTGTTGTGGCGTTGTATGTGTATTTGTATATTGAGAACTATGTACTATATTGTACTATAATCACCAGACGCAGCCAAGTTTATGCGGTTGTTGGCATCTTGTTAGATCCACCGCAAAATGCATTTATGAGTGAATATTCACAGCAAAAAAATTGTAATTATTCAGTTGAATAAAATTCTCAGTTAGTTGTTTCTTCCTGTGTAAAGTAGTTTACTGCATGAAATTTTTGTGCACTACGCAGAAATAAGCTTCACGGCAACTTCGTTAACTCTTTCAAAGGGTAGATAGTGCAAAATACCCACCATACTATTAGACACTCTTGAAAAAACAAAAACTTATGAGGAATTTAAAAATATATTGAAGGTGATTTTGAGCAGAATATAAAAAATATCGCTTTAGCAGTTTCAAAATCTTCTCAAAAAATATCGTTACAATGTGGTTTATCGTAGTAAAAGATATCGTTGCATCGTGAAGAGTTTAACATTAGACTAAAGGCAATTCAAAATAAGATTTGAAAAATTACCGTTGTATCGAGTTTCGTTGTAGCGAAGTTTCATTGTAGTTCTATACACGGTGACAGATCACAGTGAGTTGCTGACCGAACAATGTAATTACGAAATGTGTGAGGCTAGTTCTTTTCTAATTAAATTAAGAGAAATAAAAACAAGAAATACGGAAAAAATATTCTGTAATATATCGTATTACATGGAGTATATTTACATAATAAACTTCACAGTTTTTATTTGTTTTTTCTGTATAAATAAATATTAAACATTTTCCGTGCATTTGCATCTGTCATAGATGTGACCCCTGATATCGACTAATCTAGATCGAGCTACAGAATTCCCATTTGTTATAAAATAAATCATATTCCTTGCAGAAATCAAAATGCTAATACACGATGAACAAGAAATATTCTCAACAAATCAACCTAGAAAAAAAAAGTAGAAGAAAATGAGATCTGATATATCACATCCTCACGACTTGTACAAAAAATGAAATCTGTCACGAGCACAAAAGATTTAAGAATTCATATAGCTAGTCGGTTTTTTCTCGAAATCGTCGAGATAATCTGGACGGGAATCGAAATCTTTTTGGCTTGTTGATGACTTCTTTGCATTGTACCTATTCTTGTGTGATCTTCATTCCCCTTACTCCTGAATGAGAGAGAGAGAGAGAGAAAGTTCTCACACACATAGACGTCCTTTTCTCTTCCCTGACACTTACTCATACACATTCACCTTCAAGAGAAAGAGACTGAGCCCTCAAAAGTTGCGAAGAGCTTTAAGACTTTAATAAGGTATGCGAACACTTTTGAGCATTCCTAGTTAAATATTCATGGACGCCATTCCTTCGTTTGCCCCAGTGCTTAAGCGAGAAGACTTCAAAACGCGGCAACCAAGAACGAACATCCGCCTTAACAATAAAACATTCCATCTCCCTTTTATTCTGTTTCCCACCCTCACTTTTGCTGGCTTTCACTTCCATAAACACCGGCACTGCTGCGAAATATTAGTGCAGGTTCAGGCGCAATGTGAATACCTAATGATGTGAGATATGAAAAAAACACAACAAATATACAAAGAATTTAAAAAATATATATATGAGATGTTTTGATATAGAAAAGATCACAGAGTCATACCGAATTCAAACATGCTCTGCTTAGTTTACCGAAACTCAAAATAGCAAGACCATACAGAATAAAGCATGACGCAAAAAGGAATGTGTGAGTGTGCATTTTCCATGTCAGATAGTTATGTGGAATAAGAATGATTTTCATGATTTTTTCAGTTTTTTATTCATTTTGAATGTTTTGAATACGAATTTTTTAGCATATTTTTTCTTTCATCCACCGATTTGCGCAGCTCACGAAAGAATTCTAAGCTATGGTCATTTTTGTATAATTAAAGCTTTTTTAGGTATAAAATTTTAGATTTAATTACTCATGTGCGATTGAATTTCAATGTTTCAAAGATAGGATTTTATGCAGAGGGTCAAGAACTATGTCTTAGAAATGTCATTAACCCTTTAAGCGGCATAGCAGAAATCACTAATCCATCCTTCAAAATGCTATATCTTTTTTAATAAAGTAGGCTTTCTTCTGATTTTCATCAGGTGCAAATTAAAGAGTATAGTTAAAAGTGTTCCATTGGAAATCAACTTTCAAAATATCCGGGCTTGTCAATGCTAAAATAAGAGGCTTTTAATGAGGCGGGATATCACGTCAATGCCACTTAAAAAGTTAAATAATATTATTAAACCATGGATTTATTTCAAATTTTAAAACTGAGGATAACTATTAAGCCCGTATTACACTATAAAAGTTTGATAAAATCCCTTTTATAAAACGTGAAAAATTTAACCAATAAGGTTATTGGTTACATTCTAGAAAATGCATTTTTGAAGTTTTATAAAAATAATTTTACCAAACTTTTATAGTGCAATACCGGCCTTAATCAAATGGAATGAGGAAAACGATCAAATAATATTTTTCTTATAAATCAAGAATTTTTGTTGAAAAAGTGATCTTTACGTATTCAGAAAACATCCGTAAAATCTGTCAGTAAATTTATGAATAATTCTGAAATGTGATTTTATAAATTCATTAAATAATAAATTTGAAGATGTGATAAAAGACTAATAAAATAACATTCTTGGTCATAGAATGTTTGGTCAAATTGCAATAGCAAAGACAGTAGATGGTGCTTTTAGAGAGTACACAATAGCACTTATCATAAGCAAATATCATACGCACCAAAAGCAAATATCATATTTTTCCGATGGATTTGCTGCAATAAGTACAATCAACCATTCGAGGGTATTGTTATGTGCTAGGCCTTTTCATGGGCAACCTGGGTAACGCAAATTCTGGCACGTCATAATACGACATGATCATTGTGTGGAGCAGCATCACCTTGATAGCCCTTGCACCGATAAAAAACAAACTCCAATCCGAAGGTGTACATGCACCCTCAAATGGTTGATAACACATATCGCAGCCAATCAGTTTGAAAAATATGATATTTGTTTCTGGTGAAGTTTCTGTTGAACAATCTCTAAAAACACCTTCTACCGCTTTTGCTATTGCGATTCAACCGCACATTCTATGATCAAAAATACTTGTTTAGGTGTCTTATATCACCTCTTAACGTTTGTTCCGTGAATTTAGAATCATCCCGTATTTTGCCCTATTTGATAGGCTAAACACCAAAAAAACTTTGCACAAATTTTTAATCAACTACATTGCTGTCATGATAATATTTATCCTAATTGAAAAATATTAATACAACATTTTTTTCTTAATGTTTGAAAATTTGGAAAAAAAATAAGTAGTGTTGGAAAAGATATGGAGAACGTTTTGCTGGCATAGCGCATACAAAATAAGATATATACAATCGAACATATGGGCGCAAAATTTGAAATAAATCAATGATTAAATAATGTTTTTAATGATATTTCTACTAGACCATAGTTTTTGAGGACTTCTGAAAATGTTAAAAGATATACAAAAGATCCCTCAACCATAATATTTCATAAATTTGAATGCGGGGAGTACTACAAAACTAATTTTTGAATACCACAGAGCCACTCATAGGGGTTTGTGACAAGTACGGCTGTACCAGACCCCACGCTTACGGCAATGATAATTTCTTTTGTAAATTTTGCATTTCCGAATTCTGGAATTCTGAATTTTCATCACAGTTGTGGAAAGTATTTCTTTTATTTATCCCGTTTATTTTGAATTTCCATCAGGTGTGGAATTATTTCATTTTGATCATTTTTGTCGCACCACGGTCATTTTCTGCACACGAGGGCTAATTAGACCGGGACCTACAATTTATTGCCGATTCCAAACGGCAGGCTTGTTTTTTATACTCATCGAGAGGTTGGTGCACTAACCACTCGATGGAGGGGGGGGGGGACTCCGTACGGTAGCAATTATTTCTGTGGTCATGTCGCCGTTTCTGTTGTACCCCTGTGTCAGGAAATTTTTCTGACAAGGACGAACCGGGCATCGAACTCGCGACACCTCTAAACATCCCCTTTGGTACTTTAGGCGAGCATCTTATCGACCTGGGCTACCGCGCCCCCATGGAATTATTTCTTATATTCCTTGTGAATTTTCGTGGGTGCTGGCTCTGTTAATAATTTTTTCTCATTCTTGATTTATCAATTCTGAATTTACAGTTCTCAAACAATTTGTTTCATTAGGTTCCAATTTCAGTTGGTTTTGAAATTATGTCTTTCATCGATTTATTTTTTTTCTTTAAGAAATTCTCATTAAATTTTTTTACCAATTTAAATTTATAATTGTGTCTATATTTTTATGGGAATTTTTCAGCATTCCTGTACATTTTGTAATAATGTATGAATTTTTGGATGTGCTGATTCAATCTTTCCCACGGAATATATAGAATCGGGGCTATAAGGGGCCTCTCTTCGCACTAGGCCTCGTGCACCACGATAGTTTCCCATACGCAAGTATATTTATTATATATATCTATCCCCCCCCCCCAATTAACAAGACACTACCCCAACTATATACAGTGAAACCTCGCTACAACAATAATTGATATAACGATAAATCCCTCTAAAGCAATAATTTTCAAATATTGCCTATAGTCTAATGATAAACTCCTGTCGATACAACGATATCCCCTTTATTATGATAAGTCCCTTTATAACAATATTTTTCAAGAGATTTTGAAATCACTACAACGATATTTCATTATATTTTACTAAAAATCACTTTTAATATATTTCTAAATTCCAAACTAGTTTCTGTTCTTCTGAGGGCGTCTAGTGCATCAGTGTTCTGCACTACTTGTCCCCTGAAAGTGTTAATGAAGTAGCCGTGAAGTTACTTTTTGAGTAGTACACGAAAGTGTAATGCATTATAGGGGCAAAACAGCTAACAGAATTTCATTAATTAACTAACTAATTTAAATTTTTTGTTCCTAATAAATTAGCTTAAAAGTGAATTTTCTGGTGGTAGTAACAATGCCGACTTAGAAGAGATGCCAAAAACAGCATAAATTCAGAGCGCATGATGGTAATGCTACCTCTCGATATAACGGTAATCCCTCTACAACGATATTTTTTTTCTGGATCCACAGAGTATCGCTACATCGATGTTTCGTTCTACATACCGGTTCACTAATAGAAAGGAAGATATAGTTTAAAAAAAACCATTTCTAATATATTTGAACATGGGCAAAGATAGCTGTTCATAAATTTTTAACCAATGAATAAAATTCTTACTCCTTTTATTACTGAGAAAAAATACCATAAAAATTACAATTGCTTTTATATATTTCTTGAACTACTTGCTACATAGTAATATATATATGTATATATAGCGGCTGTACTATATTTCTTTCAAAACAGCAATTTTTCGATATCATTTCGATAGGAAAGGAATTGCAACAGCCTCCATCACTCACTTGTTGGATCCATAAAATATGTCAGACCCATTCCAGACTTTGGATAGCGGTACTGTTCTGTATAGCGTACTGAAACGATGCAATATTTCGACTGACTCACAAATCACATAGAATATATATTTTTTGTTTTTATATATATATTCCACGTTCTTTCTTTAGTACCCTTCTCTTCTTTGCTGTTGACAGCGAGGTTTGTGTTTTGGTAGTACCCTGTTGCAGCCCATATGGGAAGCGCGTTTCAGTATATTCTTTTTCTCGAGTCAGAACGTTCCCGCAAACCATAAATTGGCTTCAGAGGTATTTTGAAGTGCGCCTTGATATGAGAGGGTGAAGAAGGGACCGATCCAATATTGCTAAATTCTTTTTACAAAATAGAATAGAGTGGCATTGTGGCGCTAAAAAAGAAAATAATTCTAACCTTACTGTCGAACGGCTAAGCAAGAAATACTATATGGTGCTTGAGAATCGCGAGGAAACTGACAATTTCTACGTTCAAAACTTTTCTAACCAAAATGATATAGTTTTGCATTTTCTAAGAAATCCGAATATGATCTTATGGAAATAATATATAGTACAGAGCATATTTTTCAATATATGATTTGAAATATGCTTCGAATCATCTGCATTTTGTTCAGTGATACTATCAAACTCGGTTATAGCCATTGCCGCCCTTACCTGAAGCGATGCCCGGTGCAAAAATAATAGCAGGGTCCCTTAATCCCGATTATTTTGTTCTGTGTGAGAGAGGGAATTCAGAAACTCAAAATAATGAAAATTCAGAATAAAAGTAAGATATAATTCCAGAATGGATGAAGATTCGAAATAAATGGAAGAAATATTTCTAAGACTGATGAAATTTTTTTAAAGAAAATGAAAGGAATAGTTTCAGAATAGATGAAAATTCAGAATAAATGAAAGAAATACTTTTAGATCTAACAAAAATTTATAATATATGAAAGAAATAGTTTTAGATTTGAAATTCAGAATTCCAGAATTGATGAAAATTCAGAATTCCAGAATTGATGAAAATTCAGAATTCCAGAATTGATGAAAATTCAGAATTCCAGAATTGATGAAAATTCAGAATTCCAGAATTGATGAAAATTCAGAATTAATGAAAGAAATTATTGTTACCGTAAATTCGGGCGTAAGAGCGGCTCTGCTTATAAAGACATGGATGAGTCCATGAAATTGTCATTACAACCATGGTTGACGTTCTCCAAACATTTGAAGTATGAAAAATATAATCAGATGCAATCAAATACTCTGTACAAGAAGTTGTTATTTTATTCTGAATAAGATGACCATACTTTTTAGGGAGAAAAATGCGGGAAATTGGGATAATAAATAAGGGATATATTGAAAATGCTCACAAATATAATGGTAACAGTTGTTGGCAAATTATTGCTCACAAATAATTCTTGGCAGAAATAAAGTGCTTCAAAATAAGTATGCAGTGACAAAGTGGCAAATATGTGAAATGCATATTTAAGCCTTATCATTAAAATATACTTAATAAATTATTCAATTTTATTCATTTTTCAATTATTACTTTATCTTAATCCCCGATTTTAGTAAAGATTGTAAATTAATGGAAGCTTCATTAAAATACAGTTTTATAAAAAGTTGGGAAAAGTTACGGGGAAAATACGGGAATGGTCAGTATACGGTCGTAATAAAAGCAAGTCGAACCATCAAACATGTCATTATCGTTAGGTATCAATAGAACAACAGACAAACATTTTGCCAATATGAAGGACTCTAGTTCCATTAATTTCTTTGGAAAGCACCGTGAAAATGAAAGCAAAAGCGTCGAAAGTTTTTTTGTTACAATCCCAGATAGTTGCATTTTATCGACGTTACAAGCAATGGTAAAAACCTGAAATTCAGGTTTGTTCAACACAATCCAAAACAACGTCGTTTTTTTAGGTCATAAAAATCCAAATCCTACCAATTAACATTATTCTCTATGGGAATCGATCAATCAATCGAAATTGCAAATTTTGACGTTATAGCCGAGACGTTACAACCGGGGTCGTTATAAAAAACTGAGTTCGACTGTACCTAAATTATTATTATTTAAATATTCTCTAGATATGTCTGATAGCAAAGATTACAGTCAATTCACAATAAGTCGAATTCTAATAACTCGAATATCTGTTTAAATCGAAGTTTTCTTCCTTTAAGTGAAGTTTTCAGGAAGAAGAGAAATTTTTAAAAAAAAACCCATCATTTTAATAATGGAATTCAGCATTTAGTAATGAAATTCAGCATTTAGTAATGAAATTCAGCATTTAGTAATGAAATTCAGCATTTAGTAATGAAATTCAGCATTTAGTAATGAAATTCAGCTATAGAATTCAGCGACAGCGTTCAGAATTTAGCAATAAGTTTCAGAATTTAGCAATAAGTTTCAGAATTTAGCAATAAGTTTCAGAATTTAGCAATATAATTGGTATTTAGCAATAAAATTCTGTATTTAGCAATAAAATTCTGTATTTAGCAATAAAATTCTGTATTTAGCAATAAAATTCTGTATTTAGCAATATCATTCGGTATTTAGCAATATCATTCAGAATTTAGCAATGTTATTCAGAATTTAGCAATGTTATTCAGAATTTAGCAATATCATTCAGTGTTTAACAACAGAATTTAGCATTTAGCAGTAGAATTCGGTGTTTAACAATAGAATTTTGCATTTAGTAACAAAATGCAGCAGATTAATTTAGTGCGACTTTTAAGAGAGAGGAAAAAGTAAAAAATCACTGTGCATTTTTTTTTGGCAGAAATCAATCTTGCATACACTTGATTCGTTTCATTTATATGAGCATCATGCATGCCTCTATTTCTATAATACAGTATGTACGTCTAGTTTATTGCTAAATATTCTCATTCAGTAATTAAATATATGATTGAGTTAGAATAACTTATCTTTTCTAATTTCTTCATCTGCAGTAGTTAACATGTTTTACCTATGCCATATTCATAAAAATAGCACTTCAATAAATCTTTTTTTTCTCAATATGAAAAAAAAAATTGATAAATCGAACTAACGATAACTCGAGATTTCTTTTCGGCCGCCGCATATTCAACTTATCGGGATTTGACTGTATTTATCAAAAGAGTTCACGTCAACGAAATTATATGCAAGATATTTGCAGTTTTTTTTATCAGTCACAATTATTAAAAATGAAGTGAGATTATTAACATTTTAATACCGAAGGAATGAGTGCGCATTATTTAAAGTATACATTTACCACAATACACGCATGCAACTCTCTTAGTTCGTCCCCGGTTTCTCAATTAAAAGATAATGGACCCAGAAGACGAGGCCCATTTAAGAGTCAGGGTCTTAACAGACGAAATCTTTTCCACCGTGTCTGGCGAGCGTGGATAATTCGACTAAAGCGACTTGTGTGCTGAAGCAGGAAACAGAAACTGTGTGTGGGGTGTGCAGATCCATTATCTGTATAATTACAAGACGTCGGTCCAGGATAGTGGATGGAAGAAGTTGACGCCTCGGGTTGACCCTCGTGGGAAAGGGGGGAGTTTGGGGTTAAATCTCAAAAGTGTTAGCACCGCTGTCAGTAGCAAAAGAGGATCTTTTTGTTATGAAGTTAACGCTTGAAATGCAAAGCAGAATGAAATCCAAATGACCAAGTTATGACGGAACTGACTTGTGAAAGGATGTCATGAAAATGTAAGGATTCACGTTGCTGCTTTTCGTTCAATACCAAACAAGTAAAGTTGAACTGCCTCATTAATTACCGCGGAATTTCTGTTTAAGAGTATTAGTTGGGAGAAGTACTTCTGAAGGCTGCTATCCGTGATGAACAAAGTCACTCGAGTCGGCTCTTAAAAGCAAAGAGAGACTACTCGAGATAAATAGACCGCTGTCACATCAAAGATGAATAGGCTACAAGTTGAAGACTGAAACACTTGATTAAACCTCTTTCCCCTCTCCGACGACGTACTTTGCGTGAAGTCATGAGGCATATATTTAGGTGCATCCAAATACTCGCGTGCAAGCGTGCCCAAGTGTTATTTGGAGGTCGTCTTCATACTGTAAACTATATTCAGGTGGGCTACGAGAATTGTACGTAATTTAAAGCGTGGATAACATAAACTAATCTAAAAGCTTAAGGCAACTGACTACGCGTGCCGGATACTTTTCTTTAAAATAGAGTGGCTTTTACAAAACGTGTTGTTTTAGTAATAATACAGTATGAAACAAGGAAATCCAGTAGAATTTCTGAAATATTTCCATACATTTTTGAGATATTTCACATAATCTTTTCAAAACAGCTTATTTTCACAACTTACGCCAGACATTGTACACTGAAAAGTGCATTATATATTCGAATAGTTTTGGTACTGTATGTTGCTATGACTGTTGTCTGTGTAGTGAACTAAAAGTTTTAACATACACAGAGTATTCACTGAGATATGACAGTTTTAGTGAAACAATACGTGAATTTCCACAAATAATCAATTTTGTTTTATTCAAAAAGCTACATTCAAAAAGTTAAATTCTGAACATGTAGCCAAGATCTGTGTTCTTTGCTCAGAAAATTCTATCTCAAACGCTGTTAAAAACTTTCATGAGAATATCTTGCATATTTTTTTGAGAAATTTAGTTTCTCGTGGAAATGAAGTAACGGAAAAATGACTATTCAAAAAACGCGTTTGAAAATTATTTGTTGCCTTTGAAACCATTGTGTTGCAAATGATTCAAATCAGCTATAACTTTGTTTTGTGTATTTAGTGTATGTGTGTAAAACACTCTTTCAAATAAATTTATAAAACCATTTTCGACATTTTCCAAAAGATTCCTCATTTGAACATAATCAGTAAGTTGTTTAAGCTAAATGGTGAACATCCATTCAGAGAGAGGCGTCCGTACTATACCAAATATATATTTTTTGTTTTTCTCAGAAATTTAAATTATTTTATAAAAAATTATGCGTTTTTCGTTGTAGTATTTTAGGTATGTGGGATTGAAACTGTTACATATCATCTGTAGAGTTAACTGCTTTCCTTGATGATGAGTAGTTAGAGCTACCTACATCTAGATAAATTTTGGATGGAAAGGGGCAAGGTTCTAATGTTCTTTTGGGCATGAATATGTTCTTCTATAGCGCAACGTCCCAAAATATTAAAATACGTCACCATATTTTAATGATCTATGTTTTTATAAACTCTCAAACTGCAGTATTTATTTTTTTTTCATTTTTCAGTCGGTTTTCTATTAATTTCAAAAATGGTATTGGTATTTTTAATTTTAATTTCTGCAATGACTGAGTAACCTAACGGTTATTCATGTGACGTATTATTATGGGGGCATTCCAAGTAATTGCTACATACATACTCAGTATGCAACATACACCTCTTATAACATATTATAGGAGAATATGCGCATCTAACTCCATATATTACAGATTTAAGCAGGCTTTTCGAGTATACATTTGCATATGAGATAGTTTCTTCATATTATATAGGCTTCACAAAATATTAATGTCGTCTGTTATGCGATGGAATACTGACTATCGTCTATTCAAAACATCGAGAATATAGCATTGGTCTGTGAACATGATAATCAAGAAATTCAAGCGAATTTGAATCGCAGACGAAAATGCTTATAAATTTGGCCCATGTCGAAGACGAAAGACAAACGCGCACTTGGAGATTGAAATGTATAAGTAATTTGATAATGCTAGATCCACCGAAAGTGATTTGTATCCATTGACTATCGACAGAGATCATTTGTAATATACAGAATGCATACTTGGATTTCCGAATGCGACATACAAAATATATGTCACATTTTTATATGTATTAAGTAGAATTTATTCATTGAAATCAAGCGTTTTAAAATGACGGAATGGATTCCCGCGTGTATAGATCACTACACAATTCATTTTAGGTCGAGTTAGAGATTCAATCTTATAGAGAAGTTTTGAAATCATACGAAAGTTGGATGAAATCACCTTTAATCACGCTAGAATGAAAAATATGATAAATTTGGTATTTAAAGTTTCCACGACCACATGTGTGTTTTGATTGTTTAGATTGTTTATTTTGATTGTGTATATATTGTTTGTAATTTGTGTTAATTGCATTTTTAATTGGGTTGCTGTATTTTTGAAACATATGACATCCATATTTTTATGGGCATCTTTTTATCAGCCACCTCGTTGGGCATTTTGCCTGTTGTGGCGTTGTATTTGTATTTGTATTTGTATTTAACGGATAAATTGCTGTATATCATTGAAAAAAACATAAACAAGAAAAATATCTAACGCTCTTACTTCGTGTTTATTATAAAAAGGTAAATGTTTTGTGAATTCCATAATATTTGATTGAATGTTAACCTTTTGATTTAGCTATGACTCGAATTGCATGAGAGATACATGTTTTTTTTTTTTTGTTTTTTTTTGGTTTTTTTGCGAAAAATACTAATTCAGAAGATAAGAAAAAAAAATACAATCATGAAGTTCATTCGGCATTGCGTGAAATGAGTTCTGCTCTCACAGCGCTAACATCTCCTACATTCTTAGAAATTTCGCAGGAGGAGCAAACACATCGGCTTTCTAGTATCTCATCGCTGAGTTCATAAAGTTGAGCTTAACACCTGACTTGGGCACGCAATCCGTCACACGCACGCAAAGCACTCACGCGAACATTTTAACATGTCAAAGTGCAATGTGGAGAGGAAAGTTACTCAACGGAATCGTGAAGATACAACCAAAAGTTTGAAGCCTCAAATGAAAAAAATAGTAACTAAAATTGGCTTTTTGGTGTGATCGGTACTTTTTTCATCTACGTTGAGTTATAACGATATAAATCAAACAAGAGAATGCGAATATAGAATATAATTCTGAATCATCAACGTCTATGCGTATTAAAGTACAGTCACAAAATTCTCAATAATGGAACGTCAAAACGTACATTAAAAAATGAAGATATGATCTTCCGTAGAATATAAACAGACAGTAGAAATTTAAATCAAAACTTATGCGGAAGATTCTTATGGCATTAACGCAATCATAACACATAAGGAGTTGTTTACTAGCAGACGTTCAAGCAGTAGAGTAACGAAGACCATTTTAGATAAATTAAAGAGACTGTTATTTTGATCTTGAATAAAATAATTTGATTTACGAGTTGAGAATTTTCTGGAAGTTTTAAATGATTGGACACGGTTGTGAAGATTGATGAACTTAGAACTTGGAACAACTTGCAGAATAATCCAATAAACAAGAAAGCAAGTATATATATATATATATATATATATATATATATACCTCACTAAATTTATTAATTTGAAGGAATGCAGTTTTATCAGTGATATCTGGTTTGCAAATAAGTAAGATGCCGAATGCAAACTAGCTCTTCTGTATTGGAAACACGTGTAAACCTTTCATTTCATACATTAATTCGTACTTATGCTATTGGACGATATCGTCAAATTTTAAGCCAGATATGTAGGACATTATACTAAGTATGCCTTGAGTATCTTGAGTGCGATTCTCTTCAATGCTCTCTAAACTACTAGAAAATAAATTTGAAATAGTCAAATATCACATCTGCATAATTACTCGGTGACGGAATTTTTCAAATGGGTCGATGCTCAATGAGCCATGTCTTTCAATTAATGAGTTATTAATAGTTAATGAAAATTTTGAATATGTCAAAGATTACCCACATTCAAATGCTATGAATTTAAGTATGATTTGATAACCACACTTTTTTCTAAATAAAATATTATTTTGTTTACATGCGAGAATGATCCTGTTGTTTGAGGAGTTTGAAAGAAATCGAAATTATTTACTACATGTACGTGTTGGATTTGAACTCAAACTCAAAACACATCGCATTCGATGTCGAAAGTTTCACGATGCAACAACGCTTTCTTGTTAAACAGGAAATGATATATTTCAAAATTATAACCTTACGGTGTTTTAAATCGAGTATTTGGAGTTTCATGCATCTCAAATTTAGCGCAGCTATGCTATGAAAGAGATACGGGAATATTGTGAAAGTTTATGAGAGGGTTTGCGCGAGAGCTCTCCATGGTTAACTAACGACGTGAAGTTGTGGAGTTAAGAAAATTTTCTCGAACTACACTTGGCTCCCCAAAATCCCGAAGGTGTTTGTGCTGGCAGACGAACTCAACAGATTCCACGTCGCCAACGAAGGGAGACTAATTATTTGGAGACACTTTATTACTTCCTCATTAGAAGAACTTCAGAAGTAAATTATGAGGAAAAGATGAGTGATTCAGTTGGTAGAGCGTGTAATAACGTCAAATTTTTGTATAAATTCTAAATGCAAGACCACATAGAAACACATAATTGAACACAGTCCATGAGAACATTGATGGCACCAACAGTGTTTCAGAAGAGTATTTCTAAACAATGGGAAAAAAGAGAATTTCACGTAATATTATCAGAATTGTATCCTATTCATCTTTGGTACCCTCACAAAGAGTTTAATGATTTTCTGAAGAAATCGCCATGATTGACCATTTAAAATTATAAATCATCAGATTCAACTTGAATTGAGATCGATATTTTGAATTAATTGAAAATAATTTGATTATTACACTTCGTTTGTGGTTATATATGAGTTCTATTTTCATCTTCGGTTTCTCCAATATCTAAATTTGTGATATGTTATTGCAAATTTTAGATCTCTCTTTTTAATAACTTGCTTTGGAGTAATATCACCAGAGATATCAGATTTTGGACCTTCAATTTTATTTGCATCAAAATCGAATTTAATCGATGACATACAAAATCGTCATAAATTTGTACTTACGAAATCTCGCCAAATGGTGCAAAGGCTTCACGAAGTTGTTGCGTTTCGATTTCTGGGCTGAGGTCACCCACGAATATGTGGTAGTGCTCTATAAAAAATGAAATGCGTTTTTTAAAACAACCCGATATAACTCTAAATAACATTAAAATTGAGTTCAAACATATAATGAATACAGGGAATATTACATTATGAAATTCAGAACTTATTACTACAAAAGAAACAAAATGTTCCTAGAAAAGAAGCTATTAAATATTTTATTTCAGCTCTGTCCAACGTTTTCACGAATAACGTTTTAGGAAAAAAATTCAATAATAGGCCTGATAAATGCAAGTATATCATCAAGTTTCCAGGATACATTTGCCTTTCAGCAGATAACGTCTTAAATTCTGGGAGAGTTCGCGTATTTCATTTCCACTTTCAGTTTCACTGTAATGTTTCAGGTAATGGACTACGTATGCATGTTTATATTCAACACATAGGAACTAACAAACACATATAATGGGATCCTCAACTTCGTTAACACGAGACGTTTCTTAACGTTGATCTCGCACGGGAGCTATACACTCAAAGTTTTATTAAGCCATTCATCCACCATTCAATGACACAGACCTTTGAATTGTTAAATATGTGAATTTGCATTCGAATGCGTCACATCAACTCGAAACAAGCTCTTTGTTTAAGTATTTAAGTGGAAAAGGAAGTGTGAAACTGCAACAGTAATTAAGAGCCCACCCATCAAAAGACAGAATTCACTATGGTGCTGCATAATGTATATTTAGTTGTAACGTTACTCACTCTCGCTAAAATTAAAATTTTGTTCGAATATCGATTGACATGTTTGATTAATTACATAAATAAAAAAAGTGCGTTCAATTAATTTCCAGAAGTAACGAAACATTGGTAAGACTGTGCTCATCTTGGTAATCGTCATCTTGATAGTCAGAAAATGATATTCTAATTCATTTTTAGTTCTTCATCTATGAACATGCATGCTTTTTAATTAAATGAGCTCAAAATTATAGTGAAGTATAATACTACTGTTACAGTAGGTAGTTAAAAACACAAATCTGACAAAACTTCTTGATATCATTGGTTGATGTAAAAACTGATGTATGAGCTTGTATGGCATCATTCTAATGTATTTACTCGGATTTTGCACAGTCTGATACGCAGTTCTTTACTTAGATTTTTTTATAAGCCAATATTTGCATACATTATATGAAATTTTATATGATTCAGAAATTCCCCACATCTGTTTTGGATGAATTAGCAACGAGCTCTACATTAACAATAAGTTAATTCCACACACATGAAACTTTAATGGTCATAATAAGTCATTTATCATCATATTTTTGATAATATGAAAACAAAAATCAAAAAATATATAATGAAAAGCATTTTCATATCTCCAAAAAAGATCATTTTTAATATCAATAACCATTGCCAAAATAGCGATACCATGCCAAAATAGATAATTAGGATCAAGAAAATAATTAGGATTAAGATTTCATAAATAGTTTGCACATCCTCTTCCAAAAATAATTCTCTTGAGGCTCTCAAAATCAGTTAATATCTTTCTGTTTTATATCATTTAAGGTTTAAAAAAATTTCGTTTGTGTGTGATGTGAAAAAATATTCAATGATTCAACAATGGTGCAGTTATATCATACGGTACTTAATGTATGAATGTAACATAGAAATATAAATTTCAAACTTTTCAACACGATGAAATGATGTTTCCAACAACAGGCCGAAGACTTGGTTATTATCTATTTCCTATAAGTTTTATCCCACCATTTCACACACACATATTCTTCTATACGGGAAATAAAATTCATTCATCCACAAATGTCATGTAAGTATGATGTCCAAAACTCAGTTTAATATCACGGAAATCTATAAAATTTTTGTGTTCGGACCATGTCTATTGATTAACAGTAACTCATTCGCATTTACATCTATTATAGAGGGAATATGATAAGCAGATTTCGTGCATTTATATTTGGTTTGATGATGGACTATAGTTAACTTTGTTATTATTGAATATTTATATACGAGAATCTCTCTCTCTCGTAGTCCATTCACTATCTTATTCATTTTTCACATGAAAACTGTGTATCCTGTTACTGATGCCGTTGCCCGTAAGTTTATTGTTGATGACCGCAAACACTTTGCTTTCCTCCCGCTCGTTTTAAACATTTTGCAGCAAGAGCTACCAGGAGCAAGGATTCCAGAAACGTTTCATCGAGTCATTTTCGAAGATGGATGTTTCATTTGTATAATACCATTGAACTCAACTTGAATGAGGATCACACTATTGGGTAACCAGAGCACAATATGTTTCTAGGGTGTAGACATTGAAGGGAAGCCCTTTTGTGGTGGACGTTGCTTTCATTAATCCTACAGCTAGTCCCCCCTTCACCATACATAAGTATAAACAGTCGGACGGACCCTGTGGCAAAAGCAGGAAGCTTTCGTTTCGGGTTAAACAAAGATCTATTGAAAAGGACTTGGAGCTCTGGCGTTTAAAGGAACGTGCCCATCTAAAACAGAGTTCGAAGGAGAGAGAGAGAGAGCTAGGTAAAATATCCGTTTTACGAAAACGGCAGTGAAAACGGTAGCAAGTTAACAAAGTTCCGCTCTGAAACGAATCACGGGAAAGAGAAAACGGTACAAAGAGAGGAAAACCAGAAAGCACTAATCTATAATCGTTATCAGTGAAGCATCAGGAATGAATTATAGACTGTAAAAAGGAAAAACAGAAATCATGCACCGGGAATTTAATACCACAAATTGCGATGGATGGATATTCGTCAGTGACTCCGAGAGAATCATACAATGGGAAATGTCTTCTGTGGTAACAGCTATAATTAGGATTTTGAAATTGTAATTCTCATTTCGGATTAAAAACAAAGCAACTACTTCTGTAGGCGTTGCCAATTGCGATTATGTGAATATTCTATGTAAATAGCGAACGTTCATTTACCTTTTTTGTTGAGTTTCTGAAAACAGTTTTATAGTTAAGGGATTTCATGCCTTTCAACATAGTAAAAAACTAGGCTCTAGTAGAAAAAAATACCATTAAAAATACTATTTAATCATTGACTGAGTTCAAATGATTTACACCAGCGGCGGTTCTCAACCGTTTTTTGACTCGCGGAGCCCTTTTCAGTATATAATTTTCATAGCGGAGCCCTGTTTGACTCGAGGAGCCTTTTTGTATATAATTTTTATTCCGGAACCCTGTAGGCCTTTTTTTTGTTTATCTATCAAATTTACTGATTTATTTTATTTTCCTCGAGTCGCGGCGGAGCCCCTGGGAAGTGCACACGCAGCCCCAAGGGCTCCGCGGAGCACCGGTTGAGAACCGCTGATTTACACTAATGTTTTGCATAAAACATTTAATTTTATGTGCTATCCTATGCTATTATAAGATTTTGCATATCTCCAATGACTAATTTTTTGTGAACTTAAAAAAAAACCCCATTAAAAACAGCTTGCACGCATGATAAAGTAGCATAACAGTAATGCAATTTAATAGAAATTGATTTAAAATATATATAAACGAAACTATTCAGTTTATGAAATGAAGCAGAAGATTGAGATTTTATTGCTGAATCTTATTTAAAATGATAGATATGTTAAAATTAACAGATATGTGAAACTTATGCGTATACTATAGTATAGGATATCATATACAAAAGGCGTATGAAAATTTAGAAATAAATCAATGGTTAAATAGTGTTTTTAATGATAGGTCTACGAGAGCAGGGGTGGTCAACCATTTTCCAATCTGTGCCACAATCGGGATTATTTTCGATGCATTTGCCCCTCCAAGAATTTTAAAATGCAGAATAGACATCCCGTTTTAAGGAACATTATCTCCATTTCTGCAAAATATTGTTCAGCTGTCCTCTTAGTTCCGTAAAAATGTTCAGTTTGTCACTTTTTTGAGTTCTAAATTGTTTTTATTCATTATCGCAGTGTAGATTGTGTACAAACGTACGTATGTTGGTAGGAGTTCATATTACCTACATCATGTTGGGCATAGACACCGGAACTTTAGGACTCGGGGTGCTTGGGCCCCCTCCCCAATAAACTTTCTAAGAGGAATTAGCCCCCGCTCCCAAGAATGCATCGATATACAATGAAATTGTATGGTGGCTAGTACTGGGCTGTAGCCCAGGGAAGCAAATTTGAGAAATAAAAGCGAAGAAATTAATAAAATGGAAAAAAGTGGTGAATATGTTTCCCAAAGACGATGTAAATCCGCCTCTTCCTAGAGAATGAGGGACTGAATGGCCAAACGAGAGACCTAGAAAGTTTTCAAGTATGTGATCCTGAATTTACGGAAAATCCTGAATTTCGTACACGGGACGACCAGCAATTATATGCCTAAAGATGAATAACGAGCAGAAACGTATTGAATAGAAAGTCATCAATTAGTTATTATTTTAAGGGGACTTGCTATAGTGAAAGGTTTATTAGCCTACAAGACCATCATTCATAATAAAAAGATTGTTTATAAAATTTGAAAGAATTTCTTTGATTGTGGGGAAAATGGAACAGAATTTCTTTAATTTTTGAAAAGTTTTCGCGCGTCACTCCTGATATCATAGTGTGCCTTGGCCACCCCTATACTAGAGCATAGTTTTTCAGCGTAAGGTATGAGACCCCTCAAGATGTGTCGCGACCCTTGAAGTAGAATTTTCAAAAATGTCTTCAAAAATTATTTCATTAAATTGCAAATAAAACACTAAAGATTTCGTGTTAATCAGTTAATTTGTTCTTTCAAAATAATAGAAAGATTTAATGAATTATAGCGTAAATGTATACAAGAGAAAACACTTTGAACGTGGTTTCAGATTGCAGTTTTCAAGTTCAGAAACTGCAGAACCAAATATTCCGAAATTTTGTAGAAATTTTTATTCGACTTGTGGTAGTAAAGGATCTAAGATTTAGTAATTCACTAATGGGAAATGTTTTTTTCTAAAGAATGTTGAATTTAGACTTTCGAAATTTTTATATTTTTTTGAAACTTAAAAAAATCATAAAAATTCTGACGATTCAAGTCCATTTTACTTAAACATGTCGGATAAACATTTCTGCAAAATTTCGGAATTTCTGGTGCGGTAGTTTGTTTTTAATCTTACGGATGAACTGTAATCTGAGAAAACGACGTTCAAAAACTGTTCTTTTCTTGTATACATTTACACTATAATTCATTATATCTTTCTTTTATTATGAAAGATCAAATTAACCGATTGACATGAAATTTTCAGTATTTTATTTGCAATTGAATGAAATATTTTCAAATTCATTTTTGAAAAATTCGACTTCAAGGGTCGTGACATCCTCCCCACCCCCCTAACTTTAAATCCTGAATCTAACTTGTTATGTAGGGGGCTCAAGGGACAAGGCGGAATTTCAGCATTTCTTTTGTGTTTGTTTAAATATTTCTGTCGCATCTAAATGGCAATAGTCAAGTCGGTCTTGGTAGCCCAGGTTGATAAGATACTCCCCTAAAGTACTAAAGAATGTTTAGAGGCGCCACGAGATCGATACCCGATTCGTCCCCGTCAGAAACTTTCCTGGAGCGGAGGTTCGAAAGAAACGGTAACATCATGAGCACAGAAAAATATTGTTACTGCAGAGTCCTACAACGGAAGGTTAGCATGCTAACCTCTCATTGAGTATAAAGGGCAAAAATGACGAACGCTGCCATTCAGAATCGGCATTAAATTGTAGGTCCCGGTCTATTAGCTTATGTGTTCAGAAAATGACCGTGGCGCAACAAAAATTATCAATAATGAAGTTGATGTTATTGATCACAAGAACTGAATCACTCTTGATTATTTAGGAAAAAAGAAAGGTGAAAATCAGTTTTCCACATTGGGAAATAAGAGTAATCTTTATTTGTTTGAAAATGATTTATAATTATTAAATTTCTTTACATTGCTGAAGATACTTGTGTACTTTGAAGATGCTAGAAGTAATTTGTGTACTTTGAAGATGCTAGAAGTAATTTGTGTACTTTGAAGATGCTAGAAGTAATTTGTGTACTTTGAAGATGCTAGAAGTAATTTGTGTACTTCGAACACTTGCACTTTTCATAAATCTCAGTTCAATTTTCTTGATGCATGTGATGCTTAGATTTCAATAACAAACTTTCAACCGGTGGAGCTAATGGGACAAGCGAAATGGGGTCTGATAGGACATGTACTAGTGATTTAGAGAAGCTTTTTCTGGTAATTTGAAGTATTATTTTTCTGATTTTTAAAAAGTCACCCTATGTAATGGAACAAATATGCCCAACTGGGATGTGTTTAATTGTATACTTAATTGAAATAATATAGATGAAACTCGAAATAATTTTGTCAGTTTAATCATACTATAAGAAAATTAAAATTTGAAATACTGCCTAAATAAGCATAATTGTTAACCTATTCGAAAAAAACTTTGTTTTAAAACCAAAAATTACATTTATTATGATTCAGTATGCTCTTATGTGACCAGACTATAATATTTCATAGTATTTTCAAAATTTTCGTGGGTTAATTTTCTTGTCCCATTACACGCGAGCCTTGGGAGTAGTGGGAAAAAGAGGGTTGATGAGATCATCACTGCAAAAGTAATTATAATTATTTGCATTGATATTTCTTTATCGTGTAACATATATATGTATGTTCATCAATAAAACGAAAAAAATCAAATTTTTGCTAATTTAACTTTAAAAAAAAATAAAATTTATCTCATTATCTCCACTTTTCCCCTAAATAAAATAAAAATTACCGTTCGATAAATATTTAATGTTTTGTATCTATTGATGATTTTGAAGGTAAAACCAACACACACACACATATTAGTTTCGTATTTTATATAAGAAAGTTTAAAAAAAAGAGAACGTCATGGATTTAATGGCTTTCCAAACTTTTTAAATTTTCGAAATCGATCGAGGAACAAGATACTTCACGCACGTATAAAGAAATAAAAGTTTCTAGACAGTAGGTATTCCCAACAGAGAAGTTCACACACAAGGGAGAATATCTATTTTTATTAAAGTCACGAATGATTGTGTAAGTAAATACATTTTTTTTGCATCATTCGAAGTACAATTCCGAATAAAGATTTATATATACGCATTTTCTTATACGTCAGTTTTGGATATACAGTATTTAGATGCATATAGTATTGTAGATTCATAATATTTACGATAATAGGCATATACGTTATATCGATTTGGATAACAAATTATTATTTAGGTCTATGTGTGGCCCAACAGACGTTAGTTTGGTATTTTGACACTTGAAGGAATTTGTTGTCTATAATAGTGGTTTATTGTTTGAACCCATAAAGAAATGAAACATAATAATACAATAGGAACTCTGATTTCTCAGAAATGCGTGTTTTGTTTGGAAAGACGTCAAAGTTTTTCTTTTACAAGACGTCAACGTTTTTCTTTGACGTCTTCTAAAGTTTTATTCCCAATTCTAATAACATGTCTCAAACGTGAGATTGCATGCTGTAGGGTTTTTCTCGATTTTTATATGCTACTAAATTGTTTATCTACTTATTAACAACCCATGTTTTTGTACGTAATAATTAAAACAAGAACGTCTAATATCTGGTAGAAATTTTATTCTGTTGGTTATTCAATTTTTACAGGCCATATTTTTGTTGAAAATAGTAGTTTACATGTAATGCAATGAAATTACTGCAACAGCGAATCATCTTGAAATGAGAAATAGATGATACTCATAAAAAAAAATCTTGAGACTAATTGTACACACAATGCAATGATGACTGTAATCTACGAACAGCTCTTACACAAGTTGCACCCTGCAGCCTGAATAATTCCCCTTGCAGCATTTTCTCAACCAGCGATTACCGTTAACGACCAAACCTAATTAAAGATAATTAATGATGATGTTTGAATCTTAATGTGTTATTTCCTTTTCATTGAAAACAAGATGTTGGGTTAGAGAAGCGAAAAACTAATTTGCTGGAGATATATCCCGGTTTTATTTCCTTCTAGGTATCCGTACGTCCTCCATCTCACGATAGGCCAAGCAAAATCATCAACCTACCATTAGCAGTAGATTTTGATATTCTCTCAGGGGCTGAGTAGAACTTTTTTTTGTGTGCCAGCAATAAAAAAATGTGTAAAAAGACTATTAAAAAACAATTACTAGACAACGGGTGCATTAATACGTAGCATAGAGAGGCATGACCCATCTCAGGGCTATTTTAAAATCACGAAAAACGGCGATCAGCAGTAGCATGTTTAATTTTGCTCCGGCAAATTGGGAAAAATTGTTTCAAAAAGTGCCAGAATATACGAAGAGACTGAGGCTAAACGTAGAAGCGGAAATAAACTCTGGTAATAGTACAGCAATTATATCTCATTTCTGTGGAGAAAGTGCGGTTATTTCCTGATTTCTTTTAATACTTTACATCCTTTTATTCATTGTTCTACTTCATAATGTATCATGATATCCTTTGTATTCTTATATGACGTGCAATTCAAGTAGCGTATACGAATACTTTGGAAGGTGAATACTCACTTGTTTTCTTATTGGCTAGGCACCTTAATGTATTCTTGATGTGCCGAGATGCTGAGAAAAAAAACAATACACTCTTCCTGAAGCGAACCTTAACTTTAACATTATACTATTGATTCTTGCTCAATAACAGTATAAAAGTAGAATTTTATTTCCTAAAGGATTGATACTTTAAATGCCGACGTATTAAGTGAATGATTATGGCAAAATACGAAGGTAAAAAAAATTCTGTGAGCATTGTTTGAGGAAGCATTCCATTTTTTATACTTTCTTGTCCAAATAAAATGATTTAAAAAAATATCTGAGAAATCGGATTTTGCTTTAAATTTTATAAATAAATTGAAATTTGTAAATCCTCCTATATCGAAAACTTGGATATGCAAATGTAAAAAAATTATTTTGAAGATACGCACGGGCTTGTGTATGTGAGGTCAGTTTCCAAATACAGAATATAAATAATTTATGTGCAGTTAAATTTGTTATATTAATAGGAAATTGTTTGAATAAAACAAGAAAATTTTTAACAATGTTTAGTGCTGCATTTCATTCGAAACCCCTTATTATTTTGCTCAACGGAGATATTTACTTAAAATCGAGATTTATCTCACCCGAAAAGGATTCAGTTCCCTCTCTATTTCGGATAATGGATTTCCTATTCTATTTGATTATTATCATTTTGATATATTTTGTCCATTTTTTCCGATGAATAAAATATTAAAAAAATTAACGATATACTCAATTCTATAAGTTTTCTATGAATTCGACAATCATGAGAATATCAGACGATGAATTTTTCCCTTCTATACTGGTCAGAATTGTACACTATCGTGCACAATGATTAAAAAAGAATCATCCGATTTGAAAGGGATATATTTTTTAAACTAACAAGGCGAAATTATAAATACATGAATATAAAGTGGAAATATCTGAGTTCTTTTTACAAATGTTCAATGACTCCCTTCAGTCAAACGTACAATGTCGAGGCAATACACATATGTAATATATATAATATATGAAAAAACCTTGCAAAAACATTCTCGAGGGTCAACATAATGGTCAGCTGCAGCGTCGCGGGCCGCACCAGAGACGACACTCCGGCGTATAAACCGCACGAGTTAAACGACGGGTAAAACTCGCAAATTTGCCCTCGTCATAAATAATATGATGAAACACTGACAATATAGTCATCAAACTTTTGCTCTGGGGCTTTATCTTCGTCAACTTCACAAACTGATAAATACCTAGGTATTCATTGTGTGTGTGTATGTGGTTGTGTTTCTAGTTAGATGCAATGCATATAAAACTACAGCTTCTTCTGAAAATTATTCCATTTAATACGCCCATTGTTTGAATTTTTCACAAACAAAACTTTTTTTTTTCAAATTTTTCTCAAAAATTACTTTTTTTATCCTTACCACTGATTTGGCACCCCTCATATAGTGGCAGCCTGTGCGACCGAAAGGGTCGACTATACGCTAAGGAATTTATTTACGCATCAGTAGACTTTGAGTGGAGTTTTATTATCGGGGAAAAAAATGCCAAAAGCCAGTCACGTAGATAGTGTTAACCGTCGGACTGGAAAAACGTGATATTACCAAGGTAAGATGAACCAGGAAAACTATTTGCAGATGGGAAAAGATGCGAGAGTAGGCCATTAGCTGGAGTCTTGATACGTCGATAAGATTGCACGGAACCTGATTTGTGATTCCTGTGTTCTAATTACGTGAGCTACCTTCTTTAATCAGAATGTCGGCGGTTCCGTTTGAAGAAGTGCTAGTCTGGTGTAGAGTTGAATTTCACCAACTTGCCATGTCGAAAGTTAGAAATGAATGATTCTCAATTTTTGGCACTAATAATCATGGTATCCGAGTTTGTAACTCCTTTGGTCAACGGCACATTATGAATCCAACCGTCAAATAAGACACATTTTTGCTATTTGGAATTCAGGCTCTGTGTAGCGTAGTCGTTTGAAGCCATTGTAAGGTGGCATCTACTTCGAGATAGTTTTGTCACAGTAAGCAGAACATCAAATATGCATTCGGAGACGAATACGGAGGCCGCAACACGCAACTAATCTTGACAGCTAGGCAGAAATAAATATAAAAAATCCCATTCTCAAGAGCAATATGTATGTTCGAAAAGGCAGTATGGTAAGAATATCATAAAGCATTTTCGCCCTTTTGAAATTATGAATGTAAATAATCTGTTAATGTGGAAGTCTGAAGTTGGAATTTCTCTAGCTCAAATAATGGTCATAAATTCAATTTAATGCACACTATTTTTAACTATTCGGGGGCCGCACAAAATGACAAAGCAATTGGCCACCCCAATCTAAAAGATTGACGTTTTCTCTTTATGTTCATATATTACTCGTCCATTCTATGTTTTTAATTTTTAAAAATATAATAAGAAATAAAATATACTAAAATATATAAATTTTGATATCAGACGATTCTTTCTAAATGACCCTGTATTTTAAACGCAATTTATAGATGGAGTATTTTCATTTCCCCCAAAAGTGCCGTATATGTATTTATTATTATTTATTCTTACGATTCAATAACAAAAAAGATCTGACCAGATCGAATTTGAATGCAAGATACGCAAAGGACACACCAATCTAGACGTTTTGTGAAACGGAGCATGGGGAAATAAATAAATACAAATGATACACCAAGTTCTTGAGATCAACAAAAAGCATGAAAGGGAGAAAGAGAGATGTCAAGACCCGATAGATTGACGAAGCCAGATGAATGATAGGTAGAATTCCGACGAGTATCCCGAAAAATGCGGGAAACGCATGTAAATTGTAGAAGAAATGATTGAAAATAATGGGAATGAGTTGGAAGGAGGAAGAAAGAACGTTTTCTTGGAAAAACCTCCGTCTTGACCCCTACTCTTTCCGGAAGCGGAAGAACGGAACAAGGCGATGTAGGGTGAAGACGACAAGAAAAATCTCCGTGAAACCCCAAACGAAAAAAAAAAAAAAAAAAACAACCGAAGAAAAGAAAAATCACCGAGAACAAAGCATATAAGTAAAATTTATATCATTTATCAAAGCAATCAGAAACGAAATTTACATATTATGCTAACCGCTGTCCTCTTGGACAAAAGCCACGGATGGCCGATCAGAAAGAAAGAACAAGCGCCTCGTCACTACTACTGCAAATGTAGAGGAGGTCTGAGAGAGAGAATCAGGAATATGTGATCTCTCGTCACAACTGAAACAGACACAGTCACAGAGTAAAGCTAACAAACAAAACAGACAAAGAACAGAAACACGAAATAAGACACCAGAATTTTCCAAAGAAACATCAATGCTTTCCCAACCTCTTGCTCTTCATTTTTTTTCTGTGTCCCTCTCTCTTTCTCTCTTGAACGAACACCAACTCATTGAAATGATGGGACAATGTTACCAACAGTAGAAATTTTGCTTGATTTTATTTTTTATTCGTTTTTGTGAGTTACAACTCTTTGCTTTATATTTTCTGGAGCTTCTTTTACATCATCCAGCAAGAAACCACCAGCCATTCTAAGGCAGTTTTTGCTCTTTTAAAAAAAATTGGGGTAGACTGTGCCATAAGCACACGGCTGCCAATTTTGAAGTGAATAAGTTCCTTAGGCCTACCTTTGTCCCGTACATACTGACAAATTAAATTGGTATCATCGGATTTGTCCTAGAAATATCTATCAGATGATACCAATGTAGTCTATTGGTGTTGCGGACTCCGTTACGAAAAAAACAATTTCGTTACGAAAGCGGGACGCAAGATTGGTGCCCAGACTGGAAAAGGTATTGAAACCAGAGTAGCATCATTGGATTTGCTTTAAAAATACCTATCAGCCGACACCATTAGCTTCTGTTTGTGTTGCGAACCTCTCGAGATATAGTGTAAAACAATTTCGTTACAAAGGTGGACCGAAAGTTGAGTGCCCAGACCAGAAGAGCCATTAAGGCCAGAGTGGTATCATTAGGTTTATCTTAACAAGATCTACCCGCAGACATGAACAATTGAATAACACACTGAGCTATTCTGAATACTTCTTCAGATATGAGCGTTTAAATAATTTCGTTACGAAGCTTTCATATTGAGATGATTCAAAAGGCGTATGCAGTGTAACTTAGATAACGATCGATTTGGTTAACGAGTAATTCGCATAACGAGCAAACATTTTGAACAAGTTTTGACTAGGTTAACGAGCGGTGATTCACATTACGAGCAAAATTTCACATTCGAAACTGGTACAGAGTGATTTCTGATAATATTTTGTTTTAAGCGTTTTTTTAAGTTAGAACCATACCTCTACGACGAACGCGAATGGTGGATGAGATAATGAGGCCGATGTTAGGACTTACAGGGCACCCTGTATATTCTTATTTTCAGACATTTTGGGTGAGATAGGACCCCTGGGTCTCCTTTCCTGACTAGGGTTTTGATCAACATCACTTCCAAAACTCAATATAGTCAAAAGGTATGAGTTTTTTCGTACATAGGATATATGAACACTATTGCTTGAGCTCACATGATGTTTTACCGTTCGATACAATTTCAGATTATACGCACTGTGCATGTAGATCATGTAGACCATTGATGAGATGGTAACGCGCCATTCCAAATCGATACATTTAATTTTCATATCAAGTGTTTTGGATCGTTATTCTCTAATAACAATAGTGACGTGGGGGTTCGGTACAGCAATCGGTGAAGTTCATGAATGATCACAAGGCAAGAAACTACTTAAAAACACTACTTTTATTCTACGCGCACTTGTCACAGAGGCTGCGGAGCATGAATGAAGCGTGCCACAGTTTCTATTAAAATGCAAAGTGTGAACATGAATATCTAAAGAAAATACGTCATCCGTTACTCGGGAAGAAAACTTTCAAGAAAAAAGTATAGATGCAGTTCTTATATCGACATATTCTACATGATTCTATACTATCAGCTACTATATGGACAGTATTTTCCGTTAATAACTTATATATCAGTACTATATAAAATCTACAATCCATATATTCCATTTCAATACGTATAAAAGTGTAACTATATATACGTATGTGTCGTTTATTTATGATCAACTGTAATTATTTATGATAAAACTTAAAAAACTTAACTAAAATTATTTATGATAAAAGTAATTTATGATAAAACTGTAATGATCATTTTTCAATAATGAAACGTCATTTAAAGGAATTTTAAAAATGAAGTTTATAAATCGTGCATAAAATATATTTCTAAATGAGATTTACTTGATTTTATCGTAAATATAGCACAAAAAATTTTACACTTTCATTTTTTTAATTTCAAATTTAACTGGATATTTACTGATATTATCGGGATTTTTTCTTAAAAATTCGTTCAGTTCGATTTTGAGATCGGCTAACAAAAATCCGAGGACGTATTTCAGTAAAATTATTATTTTTGAATGATTATTTTACATAAAAATTGACCGCGACTGTATCAAGTATTCAAAGTAAATAAATCAAACACGGTCATAAAAGTTGGGAAAACAATTTCTTTTGAATTACGCAAATACAAAAAATTAGCTCTTAATAAATGCTAACTACCAAATTTCATCCACTGGAAGTGGCAGCTTGAATTTAAATGATTGACATTTTAATTAACTATGAATCTATCTAACTATTATGTAAATGAATATAATTGTTTTCGATCTGACAAAACATTTTTCATCATTACTAAAGTATAAAAGATAACGATTTTATTGAAGCTATTAAATATATTTGACTGATAATTAATCATGTTTGTTGAACCAAGTAGCTTATTTTTCTTGCTTCACTTGATGAATGACACGATGCATTTGACACATTAAAGTAAGCATGGATATAAATGACGCGAAACATTTCTGATTCATCTGCGCTATGTTGATATGGAATTTACCACTTTTCGTATGGATAAAGTAATATCACGTATGTACGCCTCCACGATGGCAACAAGCTCGCGTATCGAATACGGCTTATTTTTCAAAAGTACATAGTGTATTAACATAGACACTACGAAATATAAAAATGAAACTGGCTTGACAATATCAACACACCAGGGGCCGTCTAGTACAGTGTAATCCCGTTTATACAACTTTCAATATGCGAAAGTCGTGCAAATTAAACCTAATTTTAAATTTAAAAATATTAATTTTCAATTATATATTAGGATTTTTTTGGGAATTTTTTTTTCAGCTAACTGAAAGCTTAGGTTTTTTCTCGCCTTTTGAAAATAACCTTCGAATTTATAGATTTAAATTAGGCTATAAATTATTACGAGATTATTTCAGTTACATATGTATGTCACCCACAAAACAGTCAAGATTCAAATGAAAGAAATAACACTTTCCTCAAGATTTGGGATTGCAGTCGAAAAGAAAATGTCGTGTAATGGAATATACATGACGGATGAATGAAATATTTTACATTGAAATGTAAAATAACGTCGGCGTCGTATAAATGTGAAAGTCCAATGAACGGGGTTTCGCTCAGGCCTCATTAGAGGCATGATAGCAACTTTTTAATTGGGGTTTTGAAGACACGGTCCCCGTATGAATAGTTATTCTTTATATTTTATTAACTACACAACCCCTTGCAACATGAATGACGTATCTGAGTTCTATATATATATATATATACGTTATTTGGGTAATTTTTCTAATTGGAAGTATTCCTCTAGGATCAGTTCGTCAGTAAAATGCGCGGTAAGGGTAATTATGGAATAACTCTGTAAATATTATCATTAGTCGGCCCGTAAAAATACTTTCAAGTACCCGAAGCAAACACATCTACATTAGAAAAAATTTGATGTCATTATTTGACGAAATATTTGCTGTGCACGCAGTGAAATTTTCTATAATATGTTACCTTTCAAATTCACCGGTCATGGTCATTTTAGGTACTTGTAAAACTAAAAATATCTCAGCCGATTTTGTTCGAATAGTTGGACAGCATAAATTTCGTTACTTTTGGAAAAATTCGTGAAATTTCAACATTCTAAACAATCTGGTTCATTACGAAAATGGAACTAGAAGATAAAAACTGTTAAAATGGCCGGCTTGGCTTTTATGGTGTTAAAATTAAAACCCACATAAAAAAATATGAATAAAAATATAAGTACAAATACATTAACGTTGAAAATAAACTTGAAGGTGAATATGATTGTCGAATCACACCAATACCAGTGCCTGGAGGCAGCTGAAACATATAGTGATATATGTATAGATTATAATTTTATTTAAATTTTAGATTTAAAATCTGAGATTAGAA
Organism: Pholcus phalangioides; assembly: GCF_987345545.1. Lineage (NCBI taxonomy): Eukaryota > Metazoa > Arthropoda > Arachnida > Araneae > Pholcidae > Pholcus > Pholcus phalangioides. The sequence goes on from NW_028301600.1 coordinate 25,236,805, forward strand.
ACTTTGAAATAGAGATTTGATATAGCTGATAGAAAAAATTCACGATGACATAATTTTTGTAGAAATTTTATATTCGAATTAGCATATAGCTGATAGAAATGACAAGATACAAAATCTGAATGCAAGATATTATAATTATTAGATATTATATTCTGCTTTTTAGCAGAATATAAAAATTTACGAATTTGAAAATCATTAAATTCTGTGCCTGGTTTCTCCATCAGAGAGGTACACCCTAACAGACGGGAAACGTTTCTGAGAGTGCTTGGCCAATGCCAAAGAAAGCACTCGAACCCCCGGCGTTCTGTCAAATAGTACCATGGAAGTCAAGCAATATAGGAATTACAGAAACTTGAATGAAGGGCGTAATATATTTAAAGCAAAAAATGCAGTCCAAATTATAATTAAAGCAAATAAAAAAAATATTTCTGCAAAGTATAACATATATATATATGTATAACGCCTATCATGAATAAAAACTACAAACGAGTACAATCGCCTGCTGACATGTAAACTTCAATTGGTACGAGTCCGCTGTGACTCGCCATAACAACAAGGATAAAAAAAAATCACCCTCAGATCAGTTCGAAACAAATTAATCTAAATGTTTGATAGTATCTTGATGCACAGCTGGCATTAAGGACATAAAGAGTTGGAGGACTTGAGGGACACACCTACCGATTTCAAGAGTCCCCATCGGTACCCATGGAAACCGAAATGACGTCACGAATACAAAAGTTGTTGCCAACTCTGAAATACCCAATGCTTAAAATTCTGTGTGCAGTAATTTTGCGAAACAATTAGTAACTATAAGGCAGTAACCGGTTAGAAGCTGAGCAGCGTGTCGGAAGCCGGCCGCGGACATCAAGATTAATTGAGCCGCTACGCGACTTCTATCAGGTACACAACGTTTACCAACCGCTGAACATGAGAAATGACCTTCTTATGTTAAACTCAGACAGATTTCCTAGCACAGGAAACGATAGCAAACGAATTTCCTTCTTGCCTTTTTATTCTCTCTATACAAGCGAACATCAAACCTGAGTTTTCATCGTTTCTTATGTACTATCGTGTTATCTTAATTGTTTTACCCTACAAAAGAAACTGACAATATTTCTTTGTTAAATTGCGCTAGAACAGTGTTTCTCAACCTTTCTGAAAACAAGGATCACTAAACTGTCTGAAACGAATTGACGGACTACTTGTGTCCCGTATTATGGGACATTCCCGTGATTTTCGCTGTTCCGATTTTTTTTGTGCATTTGTCCCGTCAACGATACTTATTTGAATTTGTAATATTTACTAAAGTCGTGAACACACACACGCAGCGTTTTCATAATATAAATTATATTATGATGATCATGGCAAAAATAATGAATATTCATCTCATATAGTTTTCACGTTTAATGTTTTGTCCACTATATTTTTTGGAATTTTGATTAAAATTGGTGATTGTGCCTACTTTTTTTTTTCTGCTAATGTTTTTGATGACGATTGGCGATGTCCCGTATTTAATTGATTATTATTTAAGATCCCAGTTTTTACTGTATTTTTCTCAATGGAATATGGTCCACACACACAGAGAGACCATTTGAATATTTTTTTCCGAGCAGTACATTTTTGTTTACTGCGATTTAAAGCAGCCATTTATTTTCACATCCTTCAGGAATACTACCAGTAATTAGCAAATTGCAATAATGTTTTACCAAATGTAGTGATATCCCGTATTTAGGGCGGTATTCACCGACATGGTTTAAACTAGTTACAATTTTTTGATAACAGATCGACACGGATTGGTTAAATATTCAGGTTTTTAACCCATCTATGTTGATCTCTTATCCAAAAGTTATGACTACAGTTTAAGCCATGTCGGTGAATACGGTCCTTAGGATCGGAATTTCCTGCATTCTCCTCGGTGATGTATGGTGAACCAAAGTATGAAGGTGTAATTTTATTTTAACCAAAATATGGATTAATCTCATATTACGAATATCGATTACAACGGGTGAAATATTTTATCAAATCTGTCTGCCTACCACCACTGGTTCAAAAAACCCATGTCTGCCAAAAAAAACCATGTCCCTAAGTGAAATATTCACTGAGACATTCAAATTCGAAAAATGCGGAAAAACTGTTTCACCCGCATTTAACACTGTTTTAATCCCAAATTTAGGGCACACGGGCATCATATAGAAAATTATTTTTTTTATTATCTTAATAACTAAACAACCCCTTGAAACATGAATGACGTATCTGAGTACTATACGTTATTTGAAAACTTTTTCTAACTGTAAGTATACCTCTAGATGTATACCTCAATGGTTCGCCAGTAAAATGTCATACCCCCTGTTCACCATGCACCCTGTATATATATATATTTACAGTATATAATTTTGCTGATTTTTCAATGTATATTCCACATTTGAGCATCGGGAGTAAAACTTGAAAATGGAGCTTGGAAACTCCAAGTGAATACGCAAATAGGAAATTATCAAGAGAGAGAGAGAGAGAGAGAATGAGAAAGCACGCACGTGGACCATGAAGAATGATGTCAAAGCGCACAAATATTCTCAAATGTCTCATTTCTCTTAAAAATTCTCCTTCACATTATTTTAAAAGCTTTTCAAATTTTTAACTTCTCCAAATACTTCGTCATTCGATTGTAACATGACACGAGTGTCTGGAAATTTTATTCTGAAAAGTTTCCTTCTAGAGTACCGTATTCTTAATCACAATAACAATAGAATTCGATGTTTATTTCAGTCGAAATGTTCCTTACGCGATCTTACAATGCATGTAACATTCTGACGCAAGCTTATAATGTGAAATATATCCAGTGGTTTTGTTTAAAATAAGATGGCTGCGAAAAATGAGCAGTTGAAATTTTACGTACAAATTAAAAATATGTTCATTTTCTCGAAATTTTTCGATATTAAAAGACTATTTCCAACGATTTTATCGATTTTGATGTTTTATGACATACGAGAACAACCCATGACCCGTCGGCCAAATGTGTCCATCGGAGTCATCTGATGTAGCCCAAAACTACAAACCTAATTCTGCAAAAATGAACTAAACGGCACAGTTCTAGATCACTTAAGTGACCCGCGATGCAGTTCCACATCCTTGAGGGGCCCGTGACCCATTCGCAGATCACGCAAATGGCAGATTAATCAACCGGCCCGCAGAAACGTTTCATCTGTGAAGTGCCCATAGCATCAGTTTTAATGACCTGCGGCACACACACAAACATATTTATAGATCACTTGAATGACCTACGGCACAATTAAAGATCACTGAAGTAATCCGCGGAGCAACTGCAGATCAATTAAGTGTCTCACGGCAGATTTACAGATCACTTCAGTCACACGCGGCATATTTACAGATCACCGCGTCTCATTCTCAGATCACTTGATTGAACCACCACACATTTATAGATCACTCGAGTGACCCGTGGGGCATTTACAAATAAATCAGTCGAGTGACCCCCGACACATTTACAGATCACCCAACCCTTTAAGCGGCATTGACGAGATATCTCGTCTCCTTAAAAGCCTCTTATTTTAGTATTGACAAGCCCAGGCATTTTGTAAAAAGTTCATTTCTAAATGAAACACTTTTCCCTGTACCCTGTTAGTTTGTACCTGCTGAAAATCGGAAGAAAGCCGACTTCATTTAAAAAGATATGTCATTTTGAAGGAGGTTTAGTGATTTTTTGCTGTGCCGCTTAAAGGATTAAACAATATGTGGTGCTGATCACTCAAGTGGCCCGTGACACGTTTTTAAATCAATGGAGTGGCCCGTACTCTCATAAAGGTTTAACAACCTCGCATGTATGAAATCGCGATAACAAGAGGAAAATAAATGCACACACATTTTTCCTTGAGAGTGTACCCGCACGTATGTGTTTACTTCTGACAACGATTTGTAACTTGAGTTTGTGTGTTTGCAAGAACGAAAAATGCATTTGTCAAAACATCATCTTTTCACAGACGCTTTGGCTGAAACGTCTTTAAAAGAACAACTTGAAAGCGCAAAATAAAATGCTTGAAACTAAAGGAGAAAATAGGAGAGAGAAGAAAAAAAAAAGTGAAAAGACCTATTTGAAGAACTGTGAGCAAACGCATTTCAGGACAATATAAAACTTACAGACTTGAAAGTAATTTAAAAATTTTTGGTTAGACAAGTGGAAAGATCGTACTGAAGGAGGAGGAGGGAAAGATACATCAAAACGTATAGGAGAGAGAAGAATGTGTAAGCGCTTCAGAAATAATAGAGTATCCATGCTGTGCTACATAAGTGTTAAAAAAAAAAAAGTCCTGAATAAAAAGCCGTTAGCATTGCGCGTGGCTGCCTGCACACATGCATTTCGAACTCAAGATGGGAAATATATCCGTTACGGTACTGGAGAAGGGCTTTAAAATGGCCGCTCGCATATATATATAAAAAAAAAGTATGGGTTGAGGGGTTTCCCAGAATCAGTGGCTACACCGAAGGAGCGGGAGCATCTAAAGAGAGAAAGGAATATCTGAGAAGAGCAAAAGAAAAAAAAAAAAGAAAAATAAAGAACAGCTACAATCCATGAGGCGACCAATGGCCCGCACTGGCCACTGCGGATGACCCCATTTCGAACAGCAGTCCATCCGCCTTTTTAAACTTCAACTTTGAAAAAATAAAACGAGGAAAATGCAGAAGAAGATTAAAAAAACTTTTTCAAAGCGCTTTTTTTTTTTTCACTTCTCCATAACAGTATTGCGACTGGACATATCTCCCGATGCGTCCATCCATTGTACTCTCCCATTGCTTCAGTGCATCAAGGAATGTTTTTTTTTTTCACTCCCCACAAACTGCAGCAGAAGTTCTGAACATGCGGCGCTGAGCAACATAAATGCATTGATTTCGAAAAGCCCATATATAATGGCAGCTATAAGACATTGCATCACGTTTTTTTTTATTTTTATGAGATGACGAGCGAAGCGTGTCTGCTGATATCAAGTTTTTCATTCAAACAACATCTGATTCGATCCCGGTCAGTTTCTTTTTCTAGTCCATTTTAGTCATTCCCAGATATATTTATGATAAATTCAAACTCACAAAACAAACTCGTAAAAATTTCAGAAATTTTAAAATTGCATTTGTAAAACTGAGAAAAATAATACGAGATTATTTTGGATTATGGTATTGTATTACGAGGCTATACCCATGTTTCTCAGACAGAAATTTTATATTACGAAGGCCAATTAATAAGTGAGGTTGCGGTACTTTCCCGTAAAGAAAACAGCCCAATTGGCTTCGGATTAATACAATTATAAGTATCGCTGTTTTCAAAACCTGTCACAATAAGTTTGAATACAAAGAACTTTGTGGTTTATTTTTTTGGCGTTGTTCTATGTTTCGATTATAGCAGTTACTTTGTAAATGGATGATTACAGGTATTTGGCAGTGAAACAAAACTTTTTATCAGAAAGAGTTGAGATCTGCTCAGAAAGCGGAATTAGAATAAGTTTGTGTGAACTCCGTACCACAATTAAAAACCATTTATTTCTGGATCAACGAATTTAAATGGGCACATATCCACGGAAGATGAAAAGCATCCTGGGCACCCGGCTTAGACCCACCACTCTGGAAATGATTGAAAAAGTCCGCGGTATCGTCACGGAAGATAGCAGAGTGAAGGTGTTTGAGGTGGCTGGTGTTGTGGGCAGCGTTGTGTAAAATAGGTGCCGCGATTTATGACAATTGATCAAAAGTGAAAGAAAAAGCCTTCTCGAAAGAAAATTTGTCGATGTTGGCTCATATAACCCTGAAGACTTTCGGCGTCGATTTGTGACTGTAGATGAACCATGGATTCACCACTGGACATCAGAGTCAAAACAACAGTTAAGCAGTAAATGGAGAGTGGTGAAATGGCACCAAATAAGGCAAAACCTTCTTTGTCTGCAGGAAAAATGAAAAATGCATTTTTTGGGATCCTCAGGGCATTCTCAAAATAGACAGAATATTCCAGAAGGGTCAGACAATAATTGGAGAACATTATGTCGTACTTCTGAGAAATTTGAAAGAACATCTGTAGATGAAACATCCAAGATCGTCACAAAAAAACCCATCTCACCAAGCCCATACCCCCATCTCATAGATACACCTTTATAGTTGCACAATTGCATGAATTAGGCTTTAAACCAATCTCTCATCCCCGAAATTCTATGAATTTGGTCTCACGTGACTATTTCCGGCTTCCAGCATTGAAAGTTTTGCTTGTTGGAAAAAATGTTCATTGAATGAATGGGCTATTGCAGCTGTAAATTACTTTTTTGAAGAGTTAGAGAGAATTTAATTTGCCGACGGGGATAAAGAAATTGGAACATCATTAAAAAAGTGTGTGAAGCTTGAAAAATTCTATGATGAAAAATTAAATAGAATTTTTCCAAAAAAAGTAAATACCATTTCCATCTTACATATCAAACGACCCTCGCGCACTAAACTTCTCGAATTCAAAAATCGCTAGACTACTTGCTGTTTGGTCAGCCAAACAGCAAGTAGCCTTACCTTAAACCTTAAACCTTAAACAAATGGAATAATGATTCCCAGCTGATCATAGTCTGAGCCACAATATCCTTTGAAGCGATGCAAAATAAACGAAAGGTAATATAATTTTCTTCTCTGACCTGGCTACCATATAATTCAGCAATTTATTTGGAAAACGTATTTATTTTTGGCAAGTGAATAAAGCTGAAAAATTCTTAAAAATCTACTACGCATGAAATACAAACAGAGATGTAAAAACTGTCGAACAACACATCGTCGATGAAGAAACAGATGACTAAAAATAAGGTATATTCATAATAATCTCATTGCGTCTAATTCACCACAGCTTGATAGATACATATAAACGCACGGTATTCACAAAGGTATACTGCGCAATATCAGTATATTCTTTTTAAGACTATTTGCGCGTTAATTTAAATAAGATATCATTATTCTATAAAAGTATATTCGTGAAATGAATCCTGGATTCTCTTTATAATTTAATTTTCTATCGCCGTATTTGAATTGATACCTGTTAGTTGCCTTCCAGGTATGTATTCTCAATGGGATGTGAAACAAGTTTGCCGGTAGTGATATCCGTAATAAAGTCGCACGCATATACTGTAACTCGAAAACGGAGAAGTAACTCAACCGAGCAGGGATTTCAAATAAATTCGCCATCCGCAAAATTCCTTTCGGTTTTAATTGGAGGAAGGTGATATATTCTACGTTTAACGCCTTTATACAGAATACGGAAACATTTAACGCAATCGCATTGAGCTCCCATTCCAATGGTTACGACGTGATTAGTATAGGAAGATATAGCACCAGGGATTTTAGATTAGGTTATCATTTGTGAAATTGAAAGAGAGAAATTTTCATTTTGGGAATCAGTAAATTTTAAAATCCTCAATGAGTGTCCATTAATAGGAATGTGACTGGTTTTTGCGAGTATATATTAAATATTATATGTGAAATATTCCTCGACTTTCTTTGAACCGCGACATTAATTGTCTATAATAATTTTTACACGTTCATCATGGAATTCAAAGCCGAGCAACAGCAATGTGTAACAAATATTTTCAGTACACACACACATACACACACAGAGAATGCTAAATACCTTTCCACTCTTTTCCCTTTTTTTTCCAAATTAGTCTATAAGATTAAAACCACCAAGTCTATGAAAGTTTCATTTTTTCGTTCCGAACAAAAATTCGATTAATCTAGCACGTCCGGTAAGTAACATTAACAAAATTAACGCGAGCATCTATCGAAATCGATAGTTATTCTAGTAAAACACGAACTATGTAACTAATGTACTTTTTGATTGCTATCTGACTAAGCTAACTCGATTCCAATTAATCTTAATTAGCGCGATTTTTGGCAATGTCCGATATAAAAGAAACATATTTTACTTTCTTTAACATCAACTAACATAGTAGGAATAAGTTAATTTTCGGGTATTTGTGAGACTAAGCATGATAATCTTCACTTCAAACAATCTCATACCCGTAATTTTTTGTTTCGTGGTTTTTTGCTCTTCCGACGCGTAGTAAATCATAGAATAATCTTTTATTCCATAATTGTCGACCGTCGCATAATTTTATTAGACCATGACTAGCAAATGTGAGATCCAATGCTTCATAGGCAAAGAATTTCAGAAGAAGAATCAAGAGAAAGTGAATCTTGTTTGTTTATTTAATACAGGGATGCCAAACCGCGGGCGTATAGATCTTTATTACTTCGAGATAAACCATTCATATACCATGTGCGTGCGTATATATTTTTACAAAGTATGCAGTAAATAGCGCTACTTTGTTTTAGATGAAACTGCCGTAGAATATTTAGCAATTTTCCGGAAGAAGAAGTGAGGGAATTACTTTCTATGTTAGTTTTGTGGGCTATACAGCAGGCGGTAAAACGCTGTTCTTATTACAACATGTGCCCCATTTCATCTTATTTTATCGACGCTTTTCACCCTTTACGCGATCTAGCTTCGCAACCGTTAGAAATCTCCATCTATCCAAAGTATTCCCTTGTCTGCGGTTATCCGATATTATTTGGCTATCGACGAAATCCTAATCTAGAGCGAAAACGAACGGGCGTGATTACTGAAAATTAGAGAGTGCGCGCCGCAAAATAAAGCTTTTAATAGCGTCATTTCACTTCTATCCATCTTCCAGCAACGAACAAGAAGGCATCTGGGATGGTGAGAGGGGTGTTATGGCGTTGGACACATCTAAATGAAGACTTAATCTCCCAACATTTTCGTGGTACTTTCAGAGTGGAAACTACAGAAAAGACAGTTTAAAATTAATTGAAAGGCATTTCATATAATCTAATTTCTCGAAAGATACTAAGCAAAGACAATCGCGGAATTCAAACGCATCGTTACAGCGGTAGGAATATCTCATTCCTGCACACTTTTCGTTCTTAATATTCGTTGAACTGACTTTTGTTTTGTTTTTTTATTCTTGTTCCCCATGTTGTATGTCAAAATAATATTATGTTCATTGGATATACAGTGATGCATTGGCTAACGAAAATTATTCGTTCCGGAATCACGTTCGTTAGCCGAAACATTCCAAAGATTTCTATGGGAAATCCTTTGATTCATTCTAGGTTCTAACTAAAATTTAATTATACATTTTTTAAAACACAAAGGAATGCAATAAAAAAGCAAAACCTGGACGAAGGCTAAATGAAAGGCTAAAATGAACAGCTTCGCAATTATGTACATAACGTCTTTAGTAGACTAAAGCTGGCTTAGACGCAACCCCCCCAGTCAAGTAGGTGTGCCCATCTATTTGTGATTTGGTAAGCTAATTTCTGTGTCCGATAGATGCAGATAGAAAAAAATAACTACTACAATGTGTCCAGACTGTTCAGTTTGATGCTAAGAGTCTTGCACTGAAAGAACACGTGCTCTAAGAACATGGCCTCCTTCTTTTCAATGCATTTTATATTTTGCTAAATCTTTCAGTTTACATGGAATGTTTTAAAAACTTTCAGAAAGAGAAGTGGAGGTACATATGGAAAAAGATTTCGAGTTTGACATGAGTTATTCGGGCTTGAGTGACTATAGTTCTGATGTGTGTGATAATTGGTGAGAAAATTCAATTCACGACGTGGCTGTTTTATGTTAGCGAGTGCATCCATACCAACGAAACTGTTCATTAGCCGAATCCGTATTCATTAGCAGAGGCAAAAGAATCACCAAAATCATCTTCGTTAGCAGAAAAATTCGTAAGCCGAGGCTTTCATTAGCCGAGGTATCACTGTATAGTTAAAACTCGCTACAACGATACTCGATATAACGATAAATCCCTCTACAACTATATTTTTTCGAATATTGTTTGGAATTAAGTCTTGGTCTAATATTAATCTTTTCTCGATACAACGATATCCTCTACTACGATAACTCCTTATATATATAAATCGATCATTCTCAGGAGATTTTGAAATTACCCCCCTAAAATGATATTTTTTTATATTTCGCTCAAAATCACCGTCGATATATGTTCAAATTTCTCATAAGTTCTTGTTCTTTCGAGTATCTTTAGTACAAATACAATTTACAAATAGTAACATCAGTATTTTGCACCATCCACCTTCTAGAAGTGTTAATGAAATTGTCGTAAAAGATATTTACTATGTGGTACATAAACGTTATGCGAAGGAAACTACTTCACAAGGTAAAAAAACTAACGGAATTTTATTTATCAACTATTCAATTTGATTTTTTTGTTGAAAAATACTCACCAATGCATTTTACGTTGTATCAACAAAGTTAATTCTAAGATGCCAAAAATAGTATAAATTTTCTGGAGCTTGATGATGGCACCTCTCAGTGTAACGATAACCTCTCTACAACGTTATTTTTTTCTGGTTCGCAAATTATCGTTGTATCGAGGTTTCACTGTTTTAGTGATTACTTAAATTAATCGAAATCAAACAAACTAATTCTTAAACTCGAATCTCAAATGGATAGGTATAAATACGTGTAAACTACTGATCAGTAATCTCTTCATTTTTAGTGTTTAGTTATGGGAAAATTAAGTCCATTATTAAAATTTATTTATTGAATTCGATGCCTAGTCGAATAATTCTCAACTGTCTGGGCCTGGCATTGGTTTTAACAGAACACTATATATATATAGAAATCAACTTAGAACCCTTTTATTTTCCTCATATTATCTCAAATTTAGTGTTGCCAGATTATTTTTTGACACATACATGATATGCTGTCATACGCATTATAATATAATAAAACCTCGATATCACGATACCCTGGGGGGTCAAGAACAGATATCATTGCAAAGGGATTATCGTTATATCGAGAGGCAACTTTTTCATCCCGTATCACAAAATGTATGCTGTCGACATCTCTTCTCAATCGGCGTTGTTAGTAGTTCTCCCGCAATAGAATATTTATTCACTCCAAAAAAAAACTTTAATTGACTAGCTAATTAATAAATAATTCATTAACACTTTCGGTGATCAAGTGGTGCAAAATACCGATGTTATTAGATGCAATTGGTAAGAACAAGAACGGTTGAAGAGTATAAAATATACAAGGTGTTTGTGAGCTCATGGACCAAACTTTAAGGGAAGGTAAACCACATATGAAGAAGCATTTTTTGAACAGGAATGGGGAGTCGGAAATTAAAAAAACAATGATGAAGACCCCATTGCAAAACGCTGGGGACAAACGAGCTCATTGCAAACGAGGATCGCTGATGACCGTCAAACACCCGGCAACTTCGAAAGGGTTCGAAAATCACTTGCTAGACTCTGCCAGGCCTGTATCAGTGTTATTGGTGACAAATTTGAGCATTTACTGTAATTAATGTAAATAAAAAACTTTTTTTCATTTCCTCAACATTTCATGTTCTTCTGCCAACATTTCATTTTCGACCCCTCACCAAAAATTGCTTATTTATGTGTATTTTACCTTCCCTTAAAGTTTGGCCCATGAGTTGAGAGACACCTTGTATTGAAGGTGACTTTGAGTGAGTATAAAAAAAAAGTCATTCTGGAGATTACTCGAATCTTTTTTAAAAATATCGCTATAGAAGGATTTATCGCAATAAAGTATATTGTTGTATCTAATGGAGTTTAAGATTAGAGCATCAAACTATAGGTAATTCCTAACATCATTGAAAAAATATCGTTGTAGATAAATTCATCGTTATATCGAGTATGGTTGTTGCGAGGGGGGGTTTCATTGTATCTACGTTTTTCAGAGATCTGTTATTTGCTATTCACGTGCTTTTATAAGTAGTACAGGGCCTTTGTATAATAAAAGAAAAATTCACCGACGTTACAATCTTCGAAATGTTGAGAACCACTGAAATAGACTACAGTGAAAACTCAATACAATGATACTCTGCAGACCACGAAAAAATATCGTTGCAGATGGGTTATCGTTATATCGAGAGGTAGCATCATCTCATCAAGCACCACCAAATTTATACTTTCTTTAACATATCTTCTGAATTGATGTTGTTAATGCAAGTAAAATGCATTTGTATATATTTCCACTACAAAAAATCTAATTGAATAGTGGATGAATAAAATTCAGTTAGTTATTTTACTCTGTAAAGTAGTTTCTCTCCTACTCAACTCTTTTGTGTACTACACAAAAAGTAGCTTCATGACAATTTCATTAATACTATGGGTGGTCTAATATTATTAATACTATGGAGGGTCGATATTTGAAAATGCCGACGTTAGTAAACATACTTGAAAGAACAAGAACTGATGAGGAATTTGAAAATATATTGAAAACGATTTTAAGCGAAATCTGAAAAAAATACCGTTATACTGTACACGGATTCACCGTTGTAAAGTATGTCGTTGTGTTGGGAGGAGTTTAACATTAGACTATAACCAATTTCAAACGAGATTAAAAAAAAATATCGTTGTAGAGAGATTTATCGTTATATCGAGTATCGTCCTAGCGAAGTTTGACTGCATTTCATTTTTTAAAAGTAAATGGTCATTTGTTGCGGAGTTGAAAAATTTGCTTGGCAATAAGTACGACGAATAAAGAAACTACGATTACCATCACCTGCAAATTTGACTACTTTGAACCATGAATTTGGTATAAAAAGCAGGATATAGCGATAATCTGAGCTCAGGACTTATTTCAGACAAAACTCAAACTACACTGTGTGAATAGAAGCTTGTCAAACGGACATATTCTAAACAAAAAAAAAATCCTCCAGAAATAGCTCTTCTTCCATCATTGTATTCAAGTTCTTTTTTTCTTCTATCGAACATCTTTTGCTATATGTTCGTTTCCCGCCACGCTAATATCTAGAGTACGCAAAGATCGTAATCTCAGTGCTAGATAGCATATGACAGACGCAGTTTTGGAATCTATCTACTAACATCAGCTACATTAGTTATCAGTCAAGCATTCCATCTTGCACCTCAAACCAATTTGAGGCCTCAGGTCATAATGGAAGGCAGCATGAGCTTGCCAATTTATCTTCGCTCCACTCGTGTATGGCTAGCTCGAGCCATTCATAACATGGGAGAGAGAGGAAAAAAAATGGATAGAAAAATATATATAAAAAAAAGCATAATACAGTGAGGAAGGAACAGAGGATAAAATCTGGGGAAAAGTTGAATAAGCAGGAACAAATGACTCCGCAGAAGGAAAATCGCAATCTTACTTCCATTCTGAGAGAGAATGAGAGGAGCAGAAAAAAAATGAGGTGGAAGATAATGTATAAAAAACGTTGAGCTCACAGCAAAACCACAAGGGATGAAGGCCCAAGTAAAGGAAGAGTGTTGCTTCAGGGGTCAACTCGTCCTACTAGCTGAACCAATGGCAAATTGGAAGAGACGCCTCAGCGAGAGATAATATAGTTTGGGGCCCTTACACAGGCTTATTCCAGTGTATTATGCAGTATGGGTTGTAAGAGGGTCAGCCTTAAGTACTAAACTAGCTCCGGGGCAATATGTTGCACTGAATGTGTCTGTAGATACTTTTTCCTTGTTCTCATGCCTCAAAGTTTTATGAGTTTTGCAGACTCAGTATGTATCGGGGATAATTGAATAGCTTTTTTTTCTTCCTACGATTCATTCAATAAGAGACAAGGAAGTGAAAAAAGAAAATAGGAAAATAATAGATGTGTGTCAGTAGCTGCAATTTAATGAGCAGGATTCAAGGGTCAATAATTTCGGTAGTCAGTTTAAGATTAAAAAAAGATGGAAATAATTGCTTAATTCGTCTGTCATTGAAAAATAAGTTTTGAGTATAATAACGAGAGAATGAACATGCGGATGTAATGGTATGGCCAAGATATAATTGAAAATTTTTTAAAGGGTATATATTTTTTTACAATTGGTATATACTATATGCACGGCAGAAGCCGAAAAATAGCTAAATAGCTTTCCGATGCACGGGAAGCTATAGTCGAAAAAATTGTAATAAGGGCCTGCTGCATAAATAATATAAAATGATAAAATGTATGGTGATACGCGTGTAACTTGGATTAGTAATAGCTTATAATGTATCGTTGATAAATATTTAATGCGGTTTTTGCCATTTATTACCGATAGATGTACAAATACCGGCATTTACCACTATTGAAAAGTTATAAAAAGATATGTCATTCCCAGTACAAAACTATCAACAAATCCACTTTTTATATCATTAAGTGCAGCTTACTTGTTTATTATTCATAGAATAAATATAAATTTCGAGTATAATAACGATGAACATTCGAATATAATAGTATAGACAAGATATAATTTAATTTTTTATAAAGGAATACAATTAGTACGCACTATACACTTGCGAATATAATGGTATAGACAAGATGTGATTGATTTTTTTGAAAGGAGTACAATTGGTACTATATGCACGACAGAAGCCGAAAAATAGGTAAATGTATTGTCTTTTCGGTGTCCCGGGAGCAATAGTTGGAAAGATTCTAAAATAACTGCTGCATAATTAATATAAAATATATGGTTATACATGTAAACTTGATTAGTAATGGTTTATAATGCATAGTTGATAAATATTTAAATACTGCCCATTTATTACCGATAAATGTACAAATACTGGAATTTACCAGTAAAAGTAATAATAACATACGACGCCTCCATGAGAGATAATATAGTTTAGGGCCCCCTACGCAGCCTTATATCAGTGTATTATGCAGTATGGGTTGTAAGAGGGTTCCCTAAGTACTTAGCTAGCTTCGGGGCAATATGTTGCACGGAATGTGTCTGTAGATACTTTTTCTTGCTCTCACGCCTGAAAGTTTTATGAGTTTCGCAGACTCAGTATGTATCGAGGATAATTGAATAACCGCCCTTACTACGATTCATTCAATAGGAGGCAAGAAAATGAGAAAAATATGAAAATAATGTATGTGTCATTAGCTGCAATTTAATAAACAAGATTCGAGCATCAAAAATTTTAGAAGTCAGTTTAACATGAAAAAAAGATGGAAAAATTGTTTCAATTCTGTCATTAAAATTGAAGTTTTGAGTATAATAAATACGAACACTTGCGAATATAATGGTATGGACAAAATGTAATTGATTTTTTTGAAAGGAGTACAATTGGTACTATACTCACGGCAGAAGCCGAAAAATAGCTAAATGCTATGTCTTTCCGATGGCCAGGGAACAATAGTCGGAAAAATTCTAAAATACTGCTGGCATAATTATTATTAATTATTTATGTATGCTTTTATATTCGGTATTTCGGTTATATTTGACACCCATATTTTTTATGGGCAAATTTTCTTCAGTCACCTCGTGAGCAATTTGCCTGTTGTGGGCCCTTGTATTTGTATAAAATATATGGTGATACACGCAAACTTGATTAGTAATGGTTTATAATGGTTAATAAATATTTAACGATTTTGTCTGTTTATTACTGATACATGTACAAATAGTGGCGTTTACCAGTAAAAGTTATAAAAAGATATGCCATTCCCTACATAACTATCAAAACATCCACTTTTTATATCATTAACTGCAGTTCAGTTCTTTATTATTTATAGAAGGAGTGTTACTGACTTATAAGAATTGGAAAATTATGTCAAAAGCAAAGCCTCTACATAATAGTAAACTCTTTAAGCATTTTTTCTCAAACGCAAGCCCGGAAAAATATGAGTAAAAGGAGAAAGAGTACCATTTCGATTTGCATAAACAAATGTGTTGTGGGCAGATTTTGGACAGATTTACAAAACTCAACTATGATTTTTAACAGCATGTCACTAGACCAGAATTTATTTAGCTGGTAAAATTGTTTCAGAAAACCTAGATAACTGGTTGTTGATGGCTGCAAGAAAACCTGACGATCATATTTAGCTATGATAAATGTAATCGTATGAACAGAGACTTATATGTTGACTTTGATTATAAAGTTAAGTATGAATTGATATGCATAATGCTATACGAACACATCTGATTAATTTTGTGTGTATTCCCTGTTTTTGCTCTTTAAAATACTTTTGGATACAATTCTATTTGTCGAAATCCAACATTGTATTGAAAGGATTCCTCTGAAATCGTTGTATTAAAAATATCCGAGCATAGAAAAATTTTTTTGCCTTTTAAAATTTTTGCATTATAAAATGCATTTTTAGCTTCATTAGTTTAGAGCGTCATTGTGTTGAGATGATAGAACACGGTCATGCGTTACATATCCCATTGTGAACTAATTCGTATAAGCGACGATACACAACACAAAAACTTGACGAATAGCATGCAATGATTCAGTAAATTTCTTGTATGGCCAATTCCGATACATGTTAAGGGAGGCGAGCAGACTGAACGAGCAATAAGAACCAACGATTCGTGGAATTGAGGAATTTCTCAAATGGAGCAGTCGCAATATTGCAGGTTATCAGAAATAATGTGAAAAAATGAGGGCATGGATGAATGAAAGCCAGGGTCTCTGCCACCGGACTTATCCCGTTGCCGAGATCTCTTCCAGCCCAGCTTCGTGGCAGAGTGAGTGGACCTAACAGTCTGAGTGTGTAGCTAGCGTTGTGTATGATATTTCAGTGCTGCCATCTATACTTCAAATTGTGAGTGAAGTGTAATGATTGAGTATTTGAGGGCAAGAAAAAAATGAGGGCAAGAAGGCAGATAACAATAGTTGAGTAGAGAAGTAGAAGACAATATACAGCAAAAAGTTCATTATAACGAGAAAAAGATAATTATTGCCACTATAACGGACTACTCGTTATAAATGAATTTCAAATTTTTTGCTCTATCAGGTTAGGAAATTTCAAAAAATGTGCTGCTTTATCTGCATTGAAAGGTCTCTTAGATCGTTTTCTTTATAATATTAATGAATGAACAAAACACATATGAATAAAACATTTCGAAAAATTTGTTTTTGGTCTCACCAGCAGGTTAAATTTCTAAAATAATTTTTCATTGAATTTCGCATTATCAAAGCGATTTAGTCGACCAACTGATCACTGCTCACTTTCATCGCGTATGGAATTGTCAACATTTTCCAGCTACTCGGAAAGTTTTTTTTTGCACAATTTCTATAGCTATAAAAACTGAAACTGTGCAATAGCTTGGTCCCGTGGCCTCTTAGTCACTAGAAGAGACAAAAATCGAAAATCATGACTTATTCAATATGTATAGTGAAGAAGCCCAAAATAGGAAGCAGGGGTTGAAACAATTTGACTTTTCTGTGTACATACTTCGTTCGAAGTACCTCAAAGTAGTTTTTACAAGGAGCACGTGACATGATAACAGAGTCACCATGTTTGATTCTTGAAGAGAGTGAGGGAAAAGCTAGAATTTATAAGAGTTACTTGACGTTATATAGCGAGAATGCTTCCTAATTTTGAACTCGATATAACCGAATATATTTGTATCTTTAACATTAGCCATTAAACAATCACTTGCAAATCACTCGTTACAGCGAGATTCTCATTATAAGCCATAGTCCTTATGAAGAACTTTCCCTGTGTAGAAAGTCGAAGACAATATTGGCAAAAACGGGGGAAGCGTCTCTTAACAAACAGGTGATGAAATTTCGCAACGGTGAAAAAAAAAATGGTGTCCGCGATCGCTTGTGTGTATATGAAAAGATTATTTTAAACCCATTTCAGAAATGTTTCTTGTATTTAGTAATAGTAGGCAACTGTACATTAAGGTTCCATCAGCACATGCACATCAAATTGCATTTTGGATAGTGGAGAAAGAACACACGGGGTGAGCGATATATTTCCTTGTATATATAGACATGCATTCCATCGCTTATATTCTTGGTCGTACATCGTCTTAGAACGTTGTGTTTGCTCCGTATTTTCTATCGAGAGATTGTACCTACTATTATATATACAATATGTCAAATTGTAATCAAATGCATTTGTGCTAAGTCATCCATTAGTATTCATAACTAGTAAAATGTGTAACCTGAAATATTATTCGATTAATTGAAAAGTGGATGTTGAAGCATTTTCATTTTTTTTTCATCTTTCTTATCTCTCTCGCCAATTATTACGCGCAAATCAAAAGAATATTAATACACCTGTGTATGTTTACTGTTCACTTTTGTGCACTTGGAAGAGAAATGAAATCTGTATCAAATATATGTTACGGTAAATGTGATAAATTTGGTTATTACACATAATAGTCGGTTATTATGCATAATCGCAAATCATTTTGGTATGTTTGAAAAATTTTCCTAAATTTATCACTTTTACCGGTGATTATGCGTAATACCCAAGCGTCGCGTCGTTGGTAAACATGTTAAATCGCATTATAAGATATACTACACATGATAATTCATACCTGTATTGTATCATTATATCAAGGTAGGATCGTAAAATTTGTTATCATTGTATCGGAGTCTGACTAGTGATTGATTGACAATTGATTGTCATAAAAAAATATGACGTCATGAAAGTCCGAGCCCTATTCATCACACATACTAGACTTATTAGGATTTTTTTTTTTCATATTCATCAAATTCACCAATTACACTAGGGTATTATGCACAATCACAGATAAAGGCGATAAATTGCAAATATTTATGAACGAAATTTGGTTATTATGCATAATCACCGGTAAAAGTAATAATGTTTTCCAGTATTTACCAAATTTGCCAACTAATGCTGTGCTATTATGCATATTCGTGGTATTATGCATTTGTGTATTATGCATATTTGTTGGTTAAAGTGATAAATTTATCAAACTTTACCAAGACGATTGTTAAGTATGCTTAATAACCAGGGTATTATGTAAAAGAACCAATTTATATGGCATTAACCGTAACATATACGTAAACCTGCCTCAAATATATCATATAGAACTGAATCGCAGTGAATCGCCCTCTAACAATTGCACGAACATAACAAGTTCAGATCGAAAGCATAAGGTAGTTTTCGGGAAATGACCTCATAGAGGTAGGTTCTGCGTTGGTCATTATACCAACGAGTATCTAATAGCTTCTGATTAGTATCTGGAAAAGCTCACGAACGCACCCTGCTCAGATAAGGGAATCGCTGTATTCCCAGAATTAGGGCAACTTGATTTAAAGAGGCATGAATATTTATAGAGGTGTCTTCGACAAGCGATGTCCACTACACTGTGTTTTCCTGACGAGATGTAGGCAGTCTCCAACCTCTCGGGATTCGGGCTTTAGTTTCGATATCCCGAACGAATGCAGTCAGCTTCTCACACTTTGTGTGGTTCCGGATATTCAACTCCCCTGCAATATTGACTTCTCGTAGGCGCAGTTAACAATTTTGGAATTTTTAGCTGGCCTCGCGAGTGTCTTGCCTGGTTTAATTAGATGCTAGTTTCAAACATTGACTTTGCATTAAAATCAGTAAATAGTATACAGGAAACACATCTCTTGTTTAATTAGGTTTGAATACAGGCATCTACATAAATTAGAAACTTTATGTATAGGGTGTCGCCTTGAAGTCGTAAAAATCTCAGAGGAGTGATATTAGGCATCAAGAGAGGAGCAAAAAGTGTCATAGAACAAATATGGTATCGCAAACCCCATTTAGTCGATGAAAATCGCAAAAATACTTATTAAGGGTAGGACGTCGAGCATGTGCGGAAAATTCACCGCCAGCAGCCAAAGTCCTGTCCGACGATAAATTTGTGTGGACGACGTCCGGGAAATTGCTGTAATTATAGTTTTTATTATAGAAGCAGAAAAAAAAACGGCATTATACACATTCTCTTGAAAGTTATCCATGAAGTTTTCATCACTCGCCAATAACACAAAACCGGTCATCTTAATCATTCTGGTAAAGATTACTTGTAGATGCTGCTTTTACATCGAATGACTTCGGTTTAACAAGTTGGAAATTTCCGCTTCAAAACAACGAAGAGCCTTTGCAAGTACAACGAGCCCATTTACATAGATAATAATGTTAACACGAATACAAGAGATCTCCTCTGAAGAGCGCCTCTGGCATTGAACAGATATGGTTTAACGTAGGCTATGGAATCGATGGTATTGCTAGAGAAATTTAGCGATAACATCAAGTTGATTAGGAGAACGGAAGCATTGTTGGGCTCAAGAGGGGAACGCTAACTAAATTGAAAATTGTCGCATATACCACAACGCTATTGAAGTACGAATGAACATTATATGCATGAGAGTTCGGTGTTTTTGCTTTTTTATCGATAATTTAAATTAGGAGTGATCATTTAATGACCGTCTTGGCCAGCTTTGTTGTGCAATGTATGGAGATCTATTGTACAATACATGACATAATTACTGACTATAACTAACTAACTAACTCATAGTACGGCAACCTGGATCAAACAAAATTATTGGACAACCTTGATTGAAGAATAAATTTCAGCAAAAGAGAATAGAAAAATGTATGAAAGAAGAAATATTAAAGTTTTTTAACACTCGGGTGATGCATCTCCAGTTTATATATAGATAGATAATTTATTTTTGAATTGTGCCTATACCAATTTCACACACAAAGGTGAGAGTACAAAATTACATTTCAACGCACAAATATAAAATTAGCGGGATAGTATTGGGAGAGAAAAAAATCGTGAATGTAAAGACAATTATACAGGGTAACGACACAGAATTATGAAAAATGTAAGCTTACATAAAACTGGACTATTCAAATATCTGTTAAATGAGTCGAGTAGCTGCAAAAGTGGCCATCTACATTTTTTTTCGCAAATGCATTTTCAAAATGCAAAAAAAAAGTAATCGAAATCACCTAAATTCGGATGCCTCTACAGGAGATAGGATTGAATTAACGACATTGTGTGATTCAAGTACTTCTAAGATATTGGCTATACAGCGATACCTCGGCTAACGAACGCCTCGGCTTACGAATTTTCCGGCTAACGAAGATTTTTTCGTGGTTTTTCTCTCTCGCCTAACGAATACGGATTGGGCTTACATTTTCGTTGATATGGATGCACATGCTGCATCCATATCAACGAAACTCACCTACAGCCACGTAATGAGCGGAATTTTAGCGCCAATCAGAATTACTGTCACTTGAGACCGACTAATTCAAGTCCACCGCGGAATCTTTCCTAGCTGTACCTTCACTTCGCTTTCTTAGGAAGAGCTGAAGATTGAGCTAATAGAAAATGCACTAAAAAGGATCCTGGAATTGTGGTGGTTTTTAGAGCACGCGTTATTTCAGTGGAAAACTCTTATCATCAAACCGAATAGTCTGGACATTCTAGGAGCTTCTATTTTCCATCTGCATGTATCAACCATAGAAATTATCTGACCAAATCACAAATAAATGGGGACACCTACAAACTCGACAGGGTTGTGTTAACACCGGCTTCAGTAGGGTTGTGTGCATAGTGTAAAATAAAATGATCTTGACAAAATAAATAAAAGTGTATCTCTCTCTCCTGTAAATTCTCATTAATCGAATTTTAAAAGGTGTTCACTTTAGCCTTCCGTCAGTTTTTGCCTTTTTATAGTACTCTCTAGTGTTTTAAAAAAAACATCTTTAAATTTTTAGCCTGAGAAATCGCGTTTCAGCTAACGAACGTAATTCGAAACGAATCATCGTTGTTAGCCGAGGTGTATTTTAAAAATCATCAACGGTCACAATTCAATGATCACTATCGTAAATAGGAGTAGTAAGTATTCCTCACGAGTTTTCAATTTGATTCAAAGCGTTGTTGCCATATAATTATGTCTCGTATTGTCATGCAGCAAGACGATAGATATTAACTTTTCTAAAATTATTAAATCCATAGACAAGACAACTAGTAGTACATTAAAACAAATAATATTTTTTAGTACATTTGAATTCACTCAGACTCATGCACATGTAGGTAATGTGTAATGTCTATTCCCCCCCTTTGAGGACGGAAACCATTTCGTACCTATTAGACGGCTATTCACACATATCACGGCGGTTTTTATCTTGTTGCGTGCTCGCTCCTATATCGTCCCATTTCTCTACCTCTCGAGCACGCATGCATTCATACACATACACTAGTGCACGAGTAAGTCCCCCGTACACATAGATTGCCATCTTTTTTTTTTGCAACAAATCGCACAAAGACACCGAAAAAAAAAAATACTCTCCACTCCACTACATCTAACGCAGGTTCAAAATTTATCGGTTGCTCGCGAGTTCAAAGCAAAGTCCTAGTGCTTTGTCGTGAGAGGGAAATACGTGGACAGAGAGAGGATCAATAAAAATACATTATGGATCGTGTATCTCAGACAAGAGTTTGCTAATGAGGACCGTCATGCCAGAGAGCGCGCGCGTACGCAGTTTAGAAAAAAAAAATATGTAAAAATAAAAAACAAAGCCGTTTGCACGCAGGGCGGGAGAGTGCACACAAACACTCAACGCACGTGACATGACTGATGAATGCATAATTGATTGGGCGGTATAACAAAATATATACTGGAACAAGGTTATTAACTGTTTGAAATATATTTTATGCGTGTGTGGTTCGAGTTTAATGGGGAAAGAATTCACGCGCCTTTATAAATATGTATTAAATAGGTTTTTACTTTTATACTTCCAAGACCTCTAGTAGCATTTTTCAACTGGATCGTTCATCATGGTCTTCCTTACATTTTCCTTTTCTCAGAAAAAAGCAAAAAAAAAACCTGATATGTGTGCTCTATTTTATTCACATCATCTAGTTGCTCGTCTTATTGTGACCGTTTCATTTGAATAAATTGCGGAAATAGATGTCAACTATGTGTTTTTGTTTCTTTTCTTATCCCGTTATTGAGGGCTTGAAACGTGGAGTTTCTTTTCTCTTCTAAACACGATTCATCATACTTGAATAATTGCTCCACCCTATCTGTGCAGCTGCGTGTACACAACAATCGTATCTTTTATGTTATGGGATACGACGAAATAACTTGTTGTTACGAAGAAATAACCCGTTATTTCTTTATGATGTAAAGCCCGTGTCATTTGGGTAGAAATTCAAGCTTCTACGCGGTATGATAAATACCATAAATTTTTATCTTTTTTATAAGCGAAATTTTTCAAAGCGAAATTCTCTCATGCTTGGATAAAGCAATATTTTAAGTAGATTAAGCAGAACACACAATACGTAGTTTCGATTAGTCAGAGCAATGCTATGAACAGTTGTATGACAACTGCCACAATTATGATTGACAGTACTTTGAATCGTCATTGTGTATGAACAAAATCAATAACATAAAGCTACAGATTTGTCAGTTTGATTTTGGTACAGAAATTATGAAAAGCATGAGGAAAAAATGATTTCCATAGTGAGACAATGATAAAAAATTTGCACACGGAAATATGATGTATTTTTGCTATGTTGTAATTATTAATAATTATGTGAGAAATAAAATTATATTTGTGGTGTGTGGAAGAATTTCAGTATGTCTGTAATCAATTGAATGATTTGATATAAATTCCGAAGCTCTTAAAGCTTTTCTTGAATTAACTGTCCTACAGTGTTCTCGAATTATCGCTTATTTAAAGGTCTCTGTGATGTTTAAATAGTTCTTCAGTTAATTGCGACAACCCCCCTCCTCAATTGTCCTATATACTTTTTATAGCAGCCTGACAATGTGCACTTGATTGTTTATATGCTGATGTAATTGTACCTTCAATTACTGTAACATGCCAGAGACATTGCAAGAAATGTCTGTATTTACACGGTTTTATAGTATGTTTTTCCATATTTCGATATTTCATGCTCTCGTATTTCAGGGATGCATACTTATTTTGTTGCTTGTGTTGTTTTCCGAACATTCTTACTAGAAATTGCAATCAATTATTTATTGGTTGATGTTTGAAATTACATAGATTTTCATCGTTTCAATCGTCATGTCTTTCTTAGTTCCCCCTCCAAGTACACGTGCAGTAAATTTTAAATATTATAAAAAAATACACGCAATAGATAAATAATTTTAGTTTTAAAATAATTGAAGCATTGACATGAAGAAGCGCGTGAGTTACAAAAAAAATCAAATAATTTTTTTCCCAGATAAAATAGTAAGAATCAATGAAAATAGCATAAAAACAAGCCAATTGCTATAAAAAAATAGTTTCTACAGCTGTCAGAAATGGCAAAAAATGGTGTTTACGTCAGATATATATATAAACATACCTAAAAACTGGATTAATTGTCTTGTGAAATTTTTTTTATGTAAGTTACAGGCTTTTTCATGCCAACACCTAAATTATAAATGCATTTTACGGAGATATAGTGACGTCTTCAAACAATGCACGGCAGCCGGATAATATGATTAAAGTTGAAGTTGTATTCGAACAATCAAAAGAATTTGTATAAAATAGAAACTGTTTTAAACGCATATAGGTTGATTTAGTACCTATAAAATTACTGATCCGCAGTCCGCAAAACAAGAATATATGTTTTCTTTGACCACACTGAAGGAAAAACAAACATTAGGAAAAAGAAATGCAAACTTCAAACAAAAGGAGTTCACGGGAGCTTACAGAAAACGGTTTTGCACAAGCACACATACATTTGCAAGCTTTTCGTGTTAGAGTCATTTGTTTCCTGGTGAAGAGTAACAATAGCAAAAAGGAAAGAATGAATAACAGAATAAAAAAGAACAACACAACAAGGGAACAGCAGCCGCAAAATTGAGTTGTAAAACCGACTTTCTTCTATGTTGCTCTAACAAGCTGAATAAAATTCAATTAACTCCATATGTCTAGAAATAAGAATAAGAAAAAATATATATATAACACAAAGCAGCAAATAAAGAAACATATTTTACTTCGCTTTATTTTCATTAATCTTTGTCCTTGGCAAAGAGAGAAGGCGTTTTAATTTTTTTTTTTCATTGTTGTAGTGTATAGTCCCCTTCTTATCTGACCTACTTGCTCTTCTTGCTGACAGAATGCTTTTAACTGGAGATTCTGTTCGCCATATTTAATTACCGAGGTGAAAGTTAACCGTTTGATAGATTGTTTACGGTGGGCGCGAGGTATAATTGTTGTATCAGATCTCTCTTTTCTCTCTATCTTTTTAGCTCTCGCGCGTTTCTTTTTATTTTTTCTTTTATATGTGTGCTCTCTATCTCTCCTTATAAAAGTCGTACCCCCTTGCCCAACCGAGAGAGAAATGCCTATTCTCACTCACACACTCTCACTCTCTTTTGCTCTCGCTATTTCTCCGCCGACGGCAAAAATCAAACGCTAACCAGCCGTAGCGAGTCTGCGGGGGAAAAGGCCATGAATTTCACGCCCTACTTGCTAAAATCTTTAATGACGGGCAAATCTCCGCGGAATCATTACGGTTTATGAATTCTAACTCGATAGATTATGTTGGAGGACGGGGCTGATGGTAAGTTTGAGAGAGAGAGAGAGAGAGAGAGTCTGAAAGATGTTGGGCGCTGGGTCTTTAGAAAACGCTGCAAGATAAAGACAAGGAAAATTCAATGGCCTGTAGGGGTGGGCTGGAGAATTTTTGTCAGCGAAACGAGAGAGAAACTGTGTGGAAAAGTTCGTAAAGGCTACGGAAAAAAGAAACTATATATTTCCAGTGAGAAGAATTTCGACAAAAGAAGCGCACGTGGAATCCGCTATAGGGTGTAAAAAAGCAAAAATGTCTGTTTTGAACGCGACGATGAAGCATACCGATGTTCCAAACCTAAGAACGGATTTCCTATCCGTCAATGGGAAAACGGTGAATAGCATCAGAGGAAACTCTAATTAGTTAGATTCTGATCATAGTAAAACATATTAACATACAAAACAAAGCAATAGATAGTGGGAATAAATTGGTGATACTCATTGTGTAACAGGTATTGATATACGGAGGTATCCGAAAGACATCAAAAGAAAAGATTGATATGAATTAAAAAAATATATATGCTATTATGTGAAGCATCTTGATAATTTAGAGGTAAATTGTATAATTTACTATTCACGTAATTAGCAATCGAATTACCCATAAGCAGCTTCAGTGCAATGATTAGCAAAAAAAGCTCACGTTGATTAGGAGAAAAAATTTGTACGAGTAAGAAATCAGTTTCTTGGAAATAGAAGGTGAAATAGAGATAAGCCTGTAATTTTTAATATTGGGTTGAGGATAATTTGCAATTAAAAACCGATTAGATTATTTAAGTTCCGACACACGGCGATCAAAAGCTGTTGAATTAAAACTTGTTCAAAGATATTGACTATCACTCAAGTTTGCGACGAAATGAAATCCAATATTGCATATATCGGCTTATTAATGCCTTCTCTTCACTTTCAAATATTATTTACGGAAGTGGTCATTTAAATTATATCATTGAGACGCAACAAAATATTTATGTTCACATCTTTGCTACTTAACGTTCGAGATTTTATGAGAACATAATTAACCTGTCTCGTGTAATTTTTTTTCATTCAATTTATTGCAACCACGTGACCTATAAGATCCAGAAATTAAGAGTTCGAGTTTTCTAACCTAAACATCCACGACTAAACTTATTATGACAAGATGTTGTGCAATTTTTCAAAATTGGAAAAAGTGGGATTTTATATATATGAATTATACATAATTTATATGTATATTTATAAACACATAATTTTGAAAATATTTTGTATTAGAATGAGGAATAAAAGAAAATAGGCATTAGCTCAAGTTTAAATTTTATCATGAGGAATGCTTATATTAAAGTCACGAATAACTTAATACTCCTTGTACAGTACGCTTGAATTCCTTTTTTAAATATTTTGCAATGTTTTTATACATTTTTCTGATATTAAAGGTCCGCAACATGTTAAAAAAATCAACATTTTGTGAGCTGTGAATGAGATATTTTATATGGAAGACAGTAGGTTAAATAAAAACCAAAACAAACCGTTTTTTGGTACTGAGAAATATGCGGAACTTATACTCCTATCTTCGAAATGACAAAAGATTAGCGAAACATTTTATGCTTGCATTTCTGTTGAAATTCATTTTTCAGTATTCCAACACTGACAGCTAACCTTCAATGATCGTTTGTACTTTATGAAGATAGAATAAAAAAAAAGAAAAGAAAGAGGTCCACTATAAAATTAATAGCTATTAGTCACGCACATATGATTTGTGGATACGCGACCCTTCGAATCTGAATTTCGATGAGCGTCTAACCCATTTATATATATATACATGAAATTTAGTATAATTATCCAATAGTATAAAGTTCTCTGAGGAAATCTGGTAGCGTAAAAAGATACACGCTACTGATTTTGAAAAATTACCAACCTCATGTGAAGTCAATCCCCTTTCTTTGACTCTTATAATGAATTTAGATATGTATGTATTTTACTATACATTAAATAATAATAAACATTACGAATACACCTCTGAAAATGCTAATTTGAATATATAGAAAAGTGAGATCTGATGGGAGACGATGGAAAATTTGAGTATTTGTCTTTTTCTAACATTTCTTTCACATTTGAAGACAACAATCAAGCTGTTGTCATTATTCACAAAAAAGACCCATTCCTGGTTATTACAAAAAAAAGGCTAAAATCAGTATTCCACCCAGTAAGTTTGATGGTTTTTTTTTGTTTGAATGATTTTGAGATACCAAATTTCTTTACATTGGTAATGTTACTGCTAATTTGTAAACATGAAACATTGCAAAATTTTTATAAATCACAGCTGAATTTCTTTGTAGTAATGATTTTTCTATGTAGTAATATGATTCAGAAAAGGTTTATCTGACGTATTATCATTTGAGATTTTCGACAAGTTAGGCTAAATAATGTGTGCATGCATGATATTACACACATTTTTGCCACAACTCGGAGATCAGTGCCTAGCAAAGCGTTTTCTCTCAAGCAAGAAGAGAACTTCAATATGTTCGGTAGTTGCATGACTTAACAACAATTGAAACTAGAAAGCTTTCATTTCAATACACTTTAGATTTCGACGCCAAAACTGGAAAATTATGTTAAAATTATATTTCATTGTGTTTTTGCATCCGGTTTTTTGCAGGTTTATTTTTCTTGTCCCATTAGGTCCCCAACGCGGGGTCTAAATGGGACATAATAATGGATAAAATTGATCATCGCTGTAAAGGCAACTGAAATTATTTATATTTTGAGTACTTTATTATGTAATACAAATATGTATGATTGTCAATAAATTCAAAGAAATAAAATTTGTTTGCAAAAGTCAAAAACTAAAATTTGTTTGCAAAAATCAAAAACTAAAATTTGTTGGCAAAAATCAAAAACTAAAATTTGTCCCATTAGCCCCCACTTTACCTTTTGTATGCGAAATTCTTAATAACTGCAATTAGTCCTTTACACATAACAAATGAAAGTTTGTATTTTTGAAATTCAATGCCTCCAGTAATCCCAATACCTCTTTCAAAAAGTCAAACTAAATGTATGTAATATATAGAATAATACTATACAGAAATATATCGGATTTATTGAAATTCAAACATTTCTATGCAAACACTGTGATTTCGGTTCTGAAAAGAATTTGCCCACGCATTGTTTAATCAGGATGTTGTTTATTATTATAAATTGCGCAAACTCTCTGGGTAATACTTTTGTCTTGTTGAAGAGTTTTCTGGAAATACAGAAATCGCAGAACTGGACTGCAACGGTTGTCAGCAAAATTCAATCAGAGTTACGCCTCGTTTGTGAGTTAAATTGAACAAATAAAGAATTTCAATTGTGTTTCGCTTCCCTTATAATTAAGATCGTGTTTCGCAAGTCCTTGCTTCATTACGGTGAAAAGCATTTTACTAAAATAAACATTTGATCTTTGGTCTTGTTGTGTTAGAGAGATAAAACAAATGTTATAGTACCTCATCTAAATAAAAGAACAAATAACTTGCAAAACTACATGGAATAAAATAAAAGTA
The DNA here is from genome assembly GCF_987345545.1 of Pholcus phalangioides. Lineage (NCBI taxonomy): Eukaryota > Metazoa > Arthropoda > Arachnida > Araneae > Pholcidae > Pholcus > Pholcus phalangioides. The sequence continues at coordinate 25,265,645 of NW_028301600.1, forward strand.
CTTTTAGGCAAAGAAAAAAACCTATTATTTGTTGAGTGTATTGACAAATATGTTTCATAATCATTTGTTTTGTTATAATAATATTCAGGAATATCTAAAATTAAAAGCAATGCACAAATAAATTGTGAATTCTAAAAAAATAAATAAATAAACTGGTATAATAATAAATTATATATGCAGGTTGATTCAAAACTCAATGTACAAACTTTCAGGGGAGGTAGAAAACACAAATACAAATCAGAATCACTTAGGAATGTAGACTGGAAACCCCAACCTGATCAGCTGGAGGATAAACGAAGATGCAGAAATGACAAGCCAATAATGGGTGCAAAAGCTTTTTATTTAGCGATAATTTGCTCGAAAAGACAGTATGTGTACATGTTAAGTTTCATATAACAAGTGCTCAAAGTTCTTACCATCCACAGTTATGCACGCTTCACAACGGCAACGCTTTGATTGTTGAACCCTTTCGAAAATACTCGGCATTTCGCAGACGTTTGCAGCTGCGACGGAAATTCTTGCGACGAGGTCGGTGTCAGAGTCAACGGGTGTCTCGTAGACCATGGCTTTCAGGGCCACTAACGAGAAGAAATCCAGGCTAGATAAATTTTCCCAGACGATTAGAGTTTTTCCACCCATTATTGGCTTTTCATTTCTGCATGTTCGTTTATCCTGCAGCTATAATGAAGCTGGTGTTTCCGGTCATACATTCCTATGTGATTCTGTTTGGTTTTTGTGTTTTGTACTCCCTCTAAAAGTTTGCACGTTTGAGTTTTGAATTACCCTGTATATACGATGAAGGTAAATTCGAAAGCTATAGCTCAGCGCAAAACTAAATTTATATAGTGTGCTATGTACTCTAGCCGCTTTTTGGCGATAATATTGGTATGTTATTATATGTATCGTACAAAACACACGTTCAACTTTGAAAACAAACAGAATTTAAAATTAAAATTAAAATTCAAAGTTTGAGTATAGTGCCCAAGGCAGCTGTATATACTTTTACCACTTTTACAGCCTAGAAATTTTACCAGTGCGAGATCAGAACTTAGACAAACACACACAGCCGAACAAAGAGAGAGTTAATGAAACAATGAAGAGGTCTTTCTCAAGGGGGGAACCCCCCCCCCCCCCATTGTCCCAATAGCAAAAAATGTCTCTGATGATGGTAAAGCCGGAGATGGGAATTATTTTAAAATCCGTTCCCCCCGACATTTCTCTCAAAACAAGCTTTGGAAATCCAAAAACATGAGAAAAATGAAAATAGCAAAATTCGGAAATTAAAAAAAATGAAAAACACTAGAAAAAAAAGTAAAATATATCAGTTAAACGAAAAGTTAAGGACACTGCAACATGAAATGTAATCCATTAAAAGTTACAAGAAAACTTCATGTAACTTTATACCGTTTATTCTTTCACCGTGGCAAATAGCCAGCCCTAGTTATTTCAACGGAATATATAAGTTTAAAAAATGTATATGAATTTAATCTTCAAGTTATGATAATTATTAGTACAAAATGTTTACGTGAAAATTGCTTAAGGTTACACTACTTTCAGCCTGAAACACTGTTATTTTAAACAAGTTCCAAGTGCTGACAAAAAAATCAATGAATAACTCTTTTCATTCCAAAAAACGTTCAATTATCAAAATATTTACCTCATGAACGAATTTTTTGAAACTTTTGAATGTTTTATTGGTCGTAACTGAAATGTTTCAAGTAATTTTTGGGAGTGAAACATTCCTAAAACAACTCAAACTTTCGATTACTTCACATTCTTTTTTCCCCGTATGACAAAATTAATTCCAAATATGCATACAATCCTTGATAAATCATTTTTTTCTTTCATTTTGATATCCAGAAAAATACGAATTCTCAATTCCATAAGAGGAGGTGAGAAGGTAGAATGATTTTTCTTACGATTTTAGTATTCTTCCCTTAGATTTTCATGCACAGTCAGTCGGCTTAAAATAAAAACTGGAATCCAGCTCTTTCTCCCCATCTAAAACTGGTGGAAAAGCGCAGTCTCAAAATCGCAATCAGGATGAAAGGAATCTTTGGGATTAGGCGATGGGAATGGGAAATGTAAATGAGTTCGTACGGTAGGTATGCCAAGGGGGAAATCAGCCATGTAGAGATTAAGAAAGAAGGTTTTGCAGTTCTGAGCTGCACGTTGCAGGCTTTTCTCGCCTCTTTTTCACCTCTTCTTCCACACCAACCATATCCTTCTTCATATTATTATTTCCAAAAAAAAAAAAAATCAGAAAATTATTTTTTTTTCTACACTTCTTGTTACACGATGCAAGAGATACGACTGTCCTCTCCATTTTATAAAATTCGTATAATTATTGGAGTTTCCATTTCATGCTGAAAAAAAAAAATCTTGCTTACGTGCACAAATGCAATGGATATGAAGCTGATATTCTGGTTTTTTTTTTACTCTTTTTTGAGAAAGACTATAATTTCTCGCCAAAAAATAATCCCAAATACCCAAAAGAAATTAAGCTTAGATTTTTTGTGAGAAAAAAGATTCACAATTTTAGATGGATACAGAAATATGCCCAGGAAACTAAATCTTTAGTCTAGTTTTTTTTATTCTTTTTCTCCAGTGGTAATTAGAGTTGACTTATTCGCATGTTTCAACGACTGAAGCTCTTGAGAATTGAGTTCATTCTTAAAAATTATTCTTATGAAATACGTAAGGATACGATCGGATTTTTCTTTTTTTTTCTTCACTTCGTTTTTGCTTAAAATGAGGAGAAAAATAAATTATTTCTGACATGAATCTATAATCCTCTGTCCTCTTATTACGGATATACATTTCAAATGTCTTTTTTTATTTGAAGGCAACTCGTTTGAATAATTTTTATCTTTATTTATAAGAAGCTAAACTAGAGAATATCGATGTGTGTGTATACATAAAAATAATCATTGAGCTGTCTTTGTTCATTTAAGTGAAACGATCTGTTAAATTTCAAATATGTGTTTGGTGTGATTTTATTCCCAAGTGAGATTTTCAAAATTATGTTAGTGTTCACACAATCAGTTTTGGCGCTGAATGTATTTTACCGGAGGCTATTAATTACCAACGTGTATGAAAATTGTTGTATTATTGAATTTCGTTTATTCGTATCTATGCGTTCTATTGATGCTCTTGATAAAATGATATCTTAGCTATATTGATGATATACGCTATTTTACGCAACACGCTGATTTTTAATATACTTGGAGAAGCAATTCACTGGGAAAAAAGTTTCTTTTGGTAAGCTTACACTTCATATTCTGTACAATATTTCAGATATATATATTTTTTTCTCCCTGAGATGTGCCTGTAGAATTGTAATCACTGCAGTTTCATAATTCTTACATAAAAAAAAGTACTTCTATGGATTTTAATGGAATAGCATATTTAATTTATTTAGAAGGCATTTATATTGACTATAAAATATAATTTTTTTATTAAAATTTATTACTTTATCAATGAAATACAAAATATAAAAAAGTTCAGTATTTATCTATTTTTCAGTATGCCATTTTTCATTAAAATGTTCTAAAAACTATTCAGGGATCTCTATAATAACAGACATTAATTTTTGATACGTTTGCAAATCCTATTAAGCGTGTTGTTTGTTGCAAGTAAACGTGACATAATTTGCTCTTCAAAGTCCTCTTCAATAACTATTTATGTGATCGATCCAGAATATTATCAATGCTAACAGATGATAAAGAAAATTTGAAATCGATGGAAAATTTTTACGACTATCCCAAAACCAACTCTCCATACAATAATTACTCAGTTCTTTTTGCTACATTTACTAGGGAACCGATCCTATAGCCATATTTTTACAAATACAAATACAAATACAAATACAACGCCACAACAGGCAAATTGCCCAACGAGGTGGCTGACTTAAGAACATCATGGATCCCGGAGCCCCTACCTACTACTGCTACACCACACATGCACCCCCCCCAGCGGAATCCCCTAACGAATCGGTACATGCGGGAATGTGCGTGTACGTGTAGTGCAACCTGACGTAAAGTTTGTTCCTGTGTAATGCTTGTTATGTGTAGTGCTGTCATCTGCCCCCAGTTTTACTAACTATGAGTGAAGTGTTATGGTTGAATGATTTACCGTTGTAGGACTGTTGCTCTCTGTGGCGAGACTTTTTAACGGGGAGATCGGCTCGCATTTGCGTCTTGAAGTTGGGAACCACAGAAAACCAACTTCAGCCGACCTCCACTGTGGGGTTCGAACCCGGATCCTCGCATCACGAGTCCGGCACTATAAAACGTGTAGAAAAATACGTGTTAAAAATAACGTGTAGAACTCAGATACGTCATTCATGTTGCAAGCTCAAAATTCGAATTTTTAAAGTTGTTGCCGTCTCCCCTGAAGACCACAAAAAAATCCCTCGTTTCCAAGTGCAATATTCACTGAGAATTTTTACTACAAATATTGGAGGAAAGTTGGGAAAGAACTGCAAAAACTAACGGATAACGCTTCTGTCCTTTATTTTTATGCTGCTCTTTCCCAACTTTCCACCAAGTTTTGAATTCTAGTATCTCTGCGAATATTGCACTTAAAAGGAACTTTTTGTTGACCTCAGGAGACAGGGCAACAACTTTCTAATCAGGTTTTTGCGAACAGGGTGCCTGTATAAAAAGTTAATTTTTTTATTTTAGTAACTATACAACCCTTGCAACATGAAGACGTATCTGAGTTCTATATATATATATACACGTTATTTGGATAATTTTTCTAATTGGAAGTATGCTTGTAGGATAACGGTTCCCCAGTAAAATGCGGCAATGAGAATTAAATAATCTCTCTCTCATCCCGTGCATAGTCTTACAGAAGACCCTGCCAGGCGAACATCTAGACCAGTGTTTCTAAAAGTGGGCAATGTAACCCCCTAGGGAGAGATGAAATGGTCCATGAGGAGGGGGTAGAAGGTACGGAAATAACACAGGATCCTGGCTTGAGGATCACACATAGTGTGGCTTGAGTTAGGGGGACGATGAGAAAAAAAATTCTGAGGAAGGGGGTGATGGAGTAAAAAGTTTGGTAAACTCTAGACAGTTCAATGCAAATTTAATGGTTCAAATCCCTATAAGTGAATTTGATTGGTATAGTTACTATTTGCTTATAAAAATTTATTGAAGTACATTTATTATTTAAATAAATTATTTTTATAAAACGTTGTTTCAAAAATGTAGGCTTATGTTTTATATTTTTCTGTTACGTGACGGTCTGCATGACAAAAGTTAGTTTGCTACATCTTTCTGAAATAGCAATGTATGTACTGCATTTAAATAAGTTTTTATTCATGTGCCGTGTACTTTGGAACTTGGGTTTGACCCACCTGATATAAGTGAATTATTTCTTAGACTTGAGCTTATTCTTGCACCTAAAGCATTTATGATATCCCAAGCATTTTAACGTTAAAGGCCGTGAACCCAACCATCAGTGACATGAAAGGCGACTATAAGGAGCGTGTTTCATCTTACTTTGGAAGTGCCGCATAAAATACTGAATACGGCTTCCGTTGCTTTCTTTTTATGCCCTTTGCTATTCTGAATGTACGACGAGTTCTTATTTCGTAATCGAGCAGCTTACTGAGCGGCGAAGTGCTACAGCCTTTGAGTAGTCCTCGTTTACTACAGGTCTCCGTTTGAGCATCCCTCCCCACACGGCTATAACATCGGTTGTTAGAATTCTACTACTGCCTTGAACAACGCACACGCAGGTCACATTAGGAAATGAAAATGCCGAAACTTCCTATACCTGATGGCTCTTTACCGACCAACCAAAAAAAGAAGTTGGCAATACGAAAGTTTTGCCGTGGCGCATCCCAAAGCGGCGTTCCGTGCTGCTTTTGGCCAGACTTACTTTCTAAACTGTACATCGTGAAATCTTCTTTGACGTGTACGTGAGCCGTTTGGCAAGGTGTTATGAGAGGGCTTTGGCGTTTAATTAACAATGATGGCAGCTTTGTGGAGGTCATAATAAGAGATGGGAGGTTCAAAGTTGTTTTATGTTGAATTGAGAACTCAGCAGTGAGTTATCCCTGCAAGATATAACACGAAAATATATCAAAGTACATTTTGCTTCATTAACAGGGTAGAGTAATGTTCATTTTGAAGCAGTAGGTATGTGTGTGTGTGAAAATCTTAAATTTATCAGCAATTTGAAAATTAATCAAATGTTTATCTGTGAAGTGTCTTTGAAATTCTACTACTGCTTAATACAGTGAAATCTCGATAAGTCGAATGTGCAGCTGCCGGCAAAACACTTCGACTTATCGTTAGTTCGACTTAATGGAAGTTCCGATTTCAGACTGGGAAAAATAAATATTTATTGAAATAACAGCGTTCTTCACCAATATCATATTAGTAAATCCTGTGAAACTACTGAAGGTTAAGAAATTCGAAAATATAAGTTACTGTGATTTAATTACTGAATGAGAATATTTAGAAATAACTAGATATACATACTCTACTATGGAAACGGACGCATAAACGCTACTCGTATTAAATGAAACGAAATAACTTTATAATTAAAGTATATACAAATTATTTTCTGTCAAAAAATGCAGTAAATTTTTTTTGTTTCTCTCTATTCTGTGCTTTCGTAAGAAAGTAATTCACTTAAACTCAAATCCATGTTTTACGATTAGAGCAAAAATTGATTTAAAATTTATATGATGTTTCATACAGTATACAGTTACTAAAAAGGAATTTAGTGAAATTTTACGGTAAAAATTTACTGAGCAGAAAAATTGAAAACAATATGTCAAGGTGTGTAACAGTCTCCCCTATATGTGCGTCATTTATTCTGAGTACAATTTTGGTACATTTTTTCGAACAGGTTACCATTTTCCAGTTAACTTTTGTACCTGCATTTAAATTACATCATACATATGCTCAAGTCACTCAGATACAAGGCAGAAGAAAGAATGAAAAAAAGAATCTAAGCTCCAGACGACTTCGATACGTTGATGGAAAAACGTTCCAATGATTTCCGAAACAAAAAAGTGAATTCTCTCAGTATAGATGTATCAGCAACGAAGAGAAAGAAACAAAAATAACCAAGCAAATGCAAAGGAAAGAAAAAAGCCAGGAAATATTGCCTACAAGTTCCCGTTTACGTCCGTCTCAGGAATAACAAGGGAACTTTTAAATAAAGAAAATGGAAACGCTGAACGAAACACGGAGAGCCACTCCTGGCATCAAATACCTCGGCATAGAAAGCTCATTTAACAAGAGGTTTAACTTAATCTAAAATGCCTTTCAGAGAACGAAGAAAAGACGAAAAAGAACAAGTATGTTTTTGTTGCTGTTGTTGTTGTGGGACAATTTTACTGAAACGACCGGTGAATCTCTTGATGAAAATTGAGAGTCTAAAAGTGGGGCAAAAGATCGCAATTTCCTCCATAAAGCAGGTAGAAACCTTTAAACTTAAAAGCCGCCATTGAAAAAAAAAACCCGTGCGTATATATTTTTTCAAACAGTATACATGTATTATATGGTATATATACTGTGTGTGTGTATATATATATATATATATAGCTTTTTTTTTCTTGCAGACTCTTTTCTATAAAAGGAATTTACGGTAAGTACACTGCTAGTAAATTTAATATCCGGAAGGATTCATTTTTTTCCGTAATTTATTCAGGTTACAAAGGTTTCATCATGAGTTTCTCAATTTCTTTGGAATGGATGTAAAGGAAATTGTATTTCTAATGAAATTAGATGTAACAATGTGAAAGGTTTAGGTTGGATACTTTTGAAAGAGGCTGTTTGACACTTCAAAAAGGTGAATTCGGAAGATTTGAGATTTATTCTTTCAGGAATTTACAAGAAGATACATTTGATGTGTTAAGAAAAAGATTTTTTTATTATAATACGTCGTTTATTACTGGATATTATGTCTTTATTTAAAATGATTTAAAAGCAGACAATCTGTTCTGATCTATTTGAAGTGCATATACAAAATATAAGTAGAAAAAACTTGAAGTTCTGTAAGTTTTCTATTAATTAATGGGGAGGTGCATGCAAATTTGTCAAAAACACTTTTCTCAATTTTTAAATACTATAAAATTTTCTGCGTCTAATTGCGTTTGGGTTTTTGTTCCATACTTTACGTTTTCCATACTTATACGTTTCATACTTTAACGAGAGTATTTCTTATTAAAATGATTTAAAGTAATTTTATGGCACACAATATATTCAAACTTTTTGGTGATTTTTGAAACAGTTGCAAGTTGTTGAAGTTGCAATTCAAAAAGTAAATAAATAACGAACAATGAAAATCATAAATGCTTCATGTTAAATTCTATAAAAATATCCACAGGATTTGGGAAAAAAATTGAGCGCCTAAACTGAGAGAGAATAGAAATTTTTAAAATGTGTGTTTCTTAAAGTTAGGGGATTTTCCTATAGCAAAGCATGAGAAACCAAAATCGTGCACTTATGCCCCCTTGAATACATTTTTATTAATTATCTATAATATTGCATTTATATTCACGCGACAATAGGATGATGTCTCGATATAAACTTTGCATCGATGCAGATAATCTTTGGCGAAAATATGATTGTAGTGTATAGAGTATCATAAGGATAATAAATTTCATGAATGCAGTATAAAATTGCCTTATTTGATAAGTTTTTATTACTTTCAAGATTATGTGTGATTGAAAAATGTTATGTCCAGTTTTCAATTTTCCAATTTAAAATTAACATTTTTTAAATAGTAAAATAAGTACGGATTGGAAAAAAACAAAAACGTACTCGCTAATTTAGAATTTATTTTGAATAAATGAGGAATATCACACCAACTCTTTCCATTATTAGTGAATGTGCGCGTTCGTTGATTGAAGAGCTCATGTGAATATCACTTTGTTTTTTAAGCATCAAGACTTTGCCTACTCAGTTTAATTGTGCAAGTCACGTTGGCTACACCACGAAAGGGCGTGCCGGCAGGTCACGGAAATGTTGTCAACCAAATAAAAATGGAGGAGCTTCTGGCGACAGTTCTCCATTTACATGCGTAGAAATTATACCAACTTCATTGTTCTTGCTCCTTCCACTAAGACTCATTTCAATCGAAATATCATAGAAAAAAATTGAAACGCATCAGATATAAATATGCGTATACATGTCCACCTTTGAAAGGAGAGAGAGACCATTCAGAATTGTGATCTGACCAAATGATCCGCTAGAAAAGTAAAATCTTTTTGAAGCGTTATGAATAGCGCTCTGAGCTTCGTTTTTTTGTATATTTTTGATAAATACAACCCTACACTGCCTAACCAAAAAACATTGCATATTCTAATACTTTCTGGATCACTTTTAGCACTAATAAAACTCATTTATTGGCATGGACCGTGCAATATCTGAACACTTATTTCTAGCCTAATTTGCATCATAGTGTCACACTAAAATCCTCGGCAGATCAAGGAAAAAAATGAATGACTTCTCAGATTCCTCTCTAATAAGAGATTTATGGGTTCTCGGTTAAACTTAGATGTGAACTTGAATGTGTGTGGTGACCAGCCTCAGTGTCCGTATAATGCCTATATATATATATAATAGATCAATGTTTCTCAGCCTTGTCATCTTGGAGCATGCCATCAACTTTATAGAAGAAATTTCCATTGATGCATAAATATGATCAGTAAAAGCTGCCGACTCCAGTTTATTGACCACAGTATTGTTAAACCTGGTGTAGCTCAACGAAATGAGCTCAGGTCATGACACTTCATAATACACAGATTGTAGTACAATTATTCCAGGACATCATATATTTTTGACCACTCAGTGTTGAGTACCAACATATGTTTATGCAGCTCTAGCTCATATTTTTGAACTGTGCCTCTGATTTAATAGCAAATTTTATGAGCAACCGACTAGCTTTTGGCGGCACCAGTGCTCATCAACGTGCGAAATGAAAAAAAACAAATATTGTAAAATGTCTTTCTGGGCAGTTTTTGATTTTGTGTGTACTTATATCACACATTTATAAATTCGATATTTCAATGAGAAATGCGTACACCATGACGATGAAAATACATGACAAAGAGCTTTGCCCCATCATCCAAGTTTTTAAAAAAACTTTATTTCTAAAGTAATTGGCTACGCGAGTTTTATTTTCTTATGTTGACTTTGTGTTATTACAAGCACAAATGAAATAGAAGTAAAGAAGAGTACTTGTGAAATTTATAATGATCTCTCTGATTTGGAATAAACAATTCTTAAGATGCGTTTGAAAAATAGACGACTACGGTTATATTAGGTAAATAAATATCCAATTGATAATTTCAAAAGCATCGTACAATCAAATATCGCATCGCATGAGAGATTTTCTATAATACATAAAATGCATCGATGAAAGAATATTACGTAGAAAACACCAGCATAAAAAAAAAATTCCTTCTCGATTCTTCCAAGATATTCTTAGAATTCGAATGAAATAAAACAAGGTTAGAATAGCAAATATTTTTCCGCAACCTCAAGATTTCTAGAAACTCGAATACTAAACTTGTTTCCATACAAAACAACGCCATCGCTTTATCTTCAGCTTTTTCAGTGATTTTCTAGGCTGATTTCTTGAAATGTGTTTTCCGGGGGCCTTCGATTGCGAGCATTAGTATAAATCAACGAGCAATCCAGATGATTCCTTTTCCATAGAGACATTCTTCTTCCTCCAGTCTGGGGTAAAACCCTGATCTTTTGCAATAAAATTTTGCATTTGATTTGCTCTCCTCAGTGAAACATTCTCGAAAAACAGGAGCATATTTGTAAGAGAAAGAGGTAAGTTCGTTTCCTGTCACTTTTAGTTCCCGCAAAGGGCCGATATTCCCGAGTTTCAATAATTTGTTTCTTTTAGTTTCAGTATTTCGCATATATATCAATTTCGGTTCCTGATAGCAGCAGATTCTCCACAGTAATTCTTGGAAATAGGAAGCAAGAACAAATGCGAATACATACTATGTAGAAGTTATTTTCAGAGTGAATAATTCATAGATTTTCTTTCAAAATGCAACCGTATTCATTTGATGAAACAAACAGTGTAATTTGTGGAAAAACAAGTAAACATTGGAAACAATTTTTTTCCGTTTTATGTCTTGAATTTCATCAAAGTAAAAAACACCTGAGAACTCTTATTTCTATCATTTCCATATTCATTATAGTCTCGATAATCCGAGGTGAACTGGACCGAGACAGCCCCGGATTACTGAAAAGTCGGATTATCCGAGAAAGAATAATATAAAACAACTTTTTGAGGGGGGGGGGGGATTTCCCTATATTGATTATATGAGGAAATATATATATATAGCAATAAATTAAGAAAGTAGAATTTTTTTCCATCCTTGGGCAACTGGACCAGCGCCCTGTCAGCATCATTTGATGAAATACAATTGCCTTAACTTGGAACTTCTTTTGGACCCTCTTTTTTGTACTTAACTTATCTGTTTTAAAGAATTCAATGGCCACTATCTTTATAGATAAGGGCTGCCACGACCCATGGCCTCTTTAAAAGGAAGAATAGCAGGGGTTCCAGCCCTGGTAGTCAAATATGAATGCTATTACAATTATTATAATTTTTACACTATAAATTAACGAAAAAAGCTGGGTTTATTTCTTGCATGTTCAAACGTGGCACGTGTTCTGGCCCACGAATTTTCAGGGCTTCAAAATTGGCTGCTTTTTGTATTTTAGAAACAGCCTACGTGCCCCTGTTCCCTGTGTACGCTTTTGCTTCAAAGGAGACTACATATAAAGGGACCCAAAAATATATATTGGCCCAAGGCCCGAACTTATGAGGAACATGCTCTGCAATGAAGGGGGTCTGTGAAAAATGCATTTCTGGAGGGAGGGGGGGGGTTCAATGAAGACCCCAGCCTATGTATCACAGCCCTTTAAAACTGAAACTACTTGCACATTCGTTAGTATAATCAAACAAAATAGAATAAAGCACGCATGCATTCTTGGCAAAAATGCAGAAAAAGAGGGGTTTGAGACGAAATTTAGAAAAATTTCAAGCACTTCGGATTATTCGGAACCTCGAATTATCGAGACCCTACTGTAAACATACAGTGCATACTCGTTAATCATGAAAGAAAATACAGCAAGTGTGAATAAAATCAAACAAGTTTTATGTTATGTTGAAATTAAGATGAATATTTATTTATTGAATAAGTAAAACATTTAACTTGCATAAATGAGATTAATTTTTGTTGCTAAAAAACAATCAATCACTAGTGAATACTGGTAGAAATATATCGATCACGTTATGATATCAGTAAAAATGTGATAACAAATACTGATAAATATCATCAAAGAGCGATTTTACGTGGTTTTTATTCATCGAAAATGATAAAGAAAAGGAAATAGTGATAATCATCCAAGTGATCTTCATTCAAATGACGAACGTTGTTTTAATATGGAATGGCATTAGAAGCTTTCATTCGAATTGGATTTATGTCATTATTGATTCGTTTTCATGAGATTTTACGTGGGTTTTCGAGAAATGTCGGCTATAATTTTAGAACTAAAATTTCATAGGGTATCTTCTTTCTTTACTGTTATAGTAGATGAAGTGAAAAAGAATAACGTATAATAAATGAAAGGTATTTTTTTCCTATGGTTTTATGTTTTCTTTCCCTTACAGATACATAATTTGTAAGAACTAATGTAAGCTAAATTTGACATTTTCATAGTTTAAAAATGTATACCGTATTTTAACGTGTCTAAGAAATCCCTTTTTTTCCAAAACAAAATTGGTCTCAAAACTAGGGGGTTTATATATATAGATAGTTTTATAGATATTAAAAAATTACAATTCCGCGAAACTAAGATGTTCATAACTTGCAAAATCAGAAGCCGTGTTCCAAGAGGCCTAGGAAACCTTTTTAAGAAGCCAGCTATTCTGGTTCTAGATCAGTTTAAGGGGTACACTTGACAGATGAAATACAGAAGTTGCAAAAAAATCAGAAACCCCATTAGCAGTTCTTCCTGGTTTCTTCAACAAGCGAACTTCAACCTCTGGACGTCAGTATCAAAACCCTTCAAGGTACTAATGACGGAGCAATGGAGCAAATGTATGTAAGATGTTGACTCCAACCTAACACCAACAGAAAGGAGGCCAAAAATTAGTGAAGTTTGCAGTTGGGTGAAGAAGTCTTGGAATGGTGCGAAGAAAGAAGTGATTGTAAAGGACTTTTAGAAAGTGCAGCATAAGCAGCGACATGGGTGCTACGGAGAATGATGCAATTTACGATGAGAGTGACTCCGATGGTGATAATGAACTATCTGAAGTAGCTGATTGCAATGCATCAGATGAGCGTGATGAGAAATATCATGATTTCTATGATGAGAATAAAAAATAACTTTCCTTTATTTCTAATCCTTTAAGCGGGGCAAGCCCAGAAAATTTGTGAAGTTTATTTTTCAATGGAATCACTTTTCCCTATCCCCTTTAATTTGCACGCGTTGAAAATCGAAAAAAAAAACACAATTAAAAAAAAAAAAAGAAATGGTACTTTATAAGGGGTTTAGTGATTCTGTTCTACCGCTTTTAGGGTTGGACCGGGATTATACTTAATAAAAACAACTCATAACCCTATTGGTTACATTCGCTCGAATGTAACTGATGCGCGTATTGGTTGCATTTTTCAAGCTTTATAAAATAAGTTTTATCAAAATTTTATTATGTAATCCCGGTCTTAAAATAAAAAAATATTACTGATGAATTTTTTCCTCTAAATTTTAAGCCCAAAAAATCAGGGGTGGGGAAGGGGTTCTTTACACACGTTAAAATACAGTCTTTACAGTTCCTGTTCTAGAATGTTGAAAATGATCTCCCTTTTTAAAGAAATTCTAAAGATTTTCAGTATAAGCAACACTTCGTAATATTCTTACATGAAATGTCTTGCATACTAAAGAAATGCAATTGAACCTCGTATATGTCACCCTAACACCATCATTTAAATTCACATTTATACCTGCCAATAGAATGTTACATCTTGAAAAGACATCACGTTCAGTATGAAATTTCGGTCTGTTAGATTTCAGCAACAAAAGCACAGTGTAAGTAATGTATATATACATACATGGATAGATATATATATATATATATATATATATATATATATATATATATATACAGACATACACACACATGTGCGTGTGAGAGTGTATATGTATACATATATGTATGTGTGCGTATGTCCAGGAAGGGGGGACTTTAAACAGCAAAGTATTGTCGAAAGCTTACATTCGCATCCGGGAGGCATATTTTGTGTGTGAGTCGCCTTTATTCCTTTCGAGAGGAATTTCTTTCTGCCTATTCGCGTATCATTCCCCACTCCACATTCCGTCGACTGAATTCCTTTAAGTCAGCTTAAATTACGACGCCTCCGAAAGAGTATCCCAATTCAATTTAGAGCCAGAGAAATATCGCACCCTCGCGGGCACTAGTGATGACAAATATTTCGCGTTGTGCTTCCAGGAGGAACCTCCTTTCGATCTTTTTGCGGTGCGAGGCCTTTTGTTCCCTCTCCACGTTCGAAACCCTGCATGCGAATATGAAGAAGCATCACTCTCTGTTTTCTGTTAGACCTCGAGATCCTACCTACGCCACAAATGCGCTCTTCACGCGGAGGATATGTATACCGAGACATACACCTAGCCTAATACGCAATGTCTTTTCAAAACTCTTAATGGTCATGAATATCTATAAGAGAATTTTTCTCCCGTTTCTTATTTTGCTTAGTTATCTTTTTTTGATTATGGTGTATCCATATGTTTTATTTTCTGAAATACAGTCTGACCTCCTCTCTAACGGACACTCCGCATTAACGGACATCTCCCATTAAATGGAAACTTTTCTGATCCCCAGACTTGTGGAATAGGACTTTAATGTATAGTGAAACCTCAATGCAACGATACTCTGTGTACCAAGAAAAAATATTGGTGTAGGGAAATTATCGTTATATCGAGAGGTATTATTTATTATTTCATTATCATCGAGCGCCTGCAAACTTATGGATGTTGGTATCTCTTTCTGAATTTGCGTTGTTAGTACCGCCATAAGATGCATTTATAAGCATTTAATCGGCAGCAAACAATTCTGTGTCCTTTTCCAACAGATATCCTTTACGTTAGAGGCTCTGTAAGGAATATTAACGTGGGTATCTGTCTAGTAGTTCAAGTTCAAGAAACAATTCTAATTGATTAGTTGATGGATAAAATTCTGTTGATTAGTTCACCCTGGAACGTAGCTTCCTTTACAATACTTTTGTGTACTACATAAAAAAACTTCACGGCAAATCTATCAACACTTTCGGAGGGTAGATAGTGCAAAATACACGTTATTAATCATCCTCGAAAGAACACAGGCTGACGAGGAATATATTGAGGGTGATAGCGAGTGAAATATAAAAATTTGCGTTGTAAAATGATTTATCGTAGTAAAGGCTATCGTTGTATCGAGAGGAGTTTAACATTAGACTATAGGCAATTTCAAACAAGATTCCAAAAAATACCATTGTAGAGGGATTTATCGTTATATCGAGTACTGTTGTAGCGAGGTTCCACTGTATTTCACTCTCCGCTAGCGGACACTCTTCATTACGGACAGTAAAAACAGATAAACTCTAAATTTTTTCCCAAAATTCAAATTTATTAATTTTTGGTCACAAACCGAGAATTGATCATTTTCGATTAAGATTATGCTTAACCCCAAGCTCGTCCTAGTAAGTATGATAAATCATCAATTAGTTATTTAATTAACTGAACTTTATTATGGTCCAGGATGATGAATTCAAATGATAATGTTGGTTTTGTTTGCTGAAAGTGTGAAGAAAGCCAACATTACAAGATTGATAATGTTGTTATGACTGTTTTATCTTTTTCACACATATTTTAATTTAATTTTCATAACAAAATATGTGTATTGTACGGGTAAAAATAATTAATCGATTTCATGAAGAGAACAAAGGTTATAATTTCTTCCATGTTTATCAGATTTTCCAACTTTATTTGGGAATTATGCACAACCAATCGGTGTATCACTTTTATAGTAACGCATATGCATTTTAATGTTGAAATGAATATATGTGTTAACAATAAAATGTATAGGAACCAACGTCGTCAAACGTCGTATAAATGTGATAGTCGTATGAACGAGGTTCCTCTGTATACATATGTAGAAATACCATCGACCTTTACCGAATGAAAATGTCATTCTGATTCCTCGATTCCTCTCTATAAATAAAATGCATTATATGTTTATCCTAAGATTATTATGCTCGTCAAGCTATAATTGCGATTTTCCATGGATATTGATTATTACACTCGGTATTCACGTTCTGATTTTAAATAGTTGTTACTGCTAACTTCTATATCTACAGGAAAGGCTGAATATTTCTAATGAATACTGAATTTTAACAAAGTTATACTCATTAAAATACTCTTTTCTCAAAACCATGTTTTCTCGTCAGATTAGGGATAATTTTTTTTCAGAAACACCACTTGTTCAAATGTCTTGAAACTGTATGTCTCTCAGCACCGAAACGTTTCATTTTTTAACGAGAGGGTTTCTTTTCAAAATGATTTAAAGTAATTTTATGACACAAAATATGAGAAAAAGTTTTGGTGATTTTTGAAAAAGTTGCAAGTTGTTGAAGTTGCAATTCAACAAATAAATAAATAACCAACAATTGAAGTCCTAAAAGCTCTGCTTAAATTCTATAAAAATATCCACTGAATTTGAGAAAAAAAATTGAATTTCTAAGTGAATAGAAAAATTTTATGTGTTCCTTAAAGTTAGTGGATTTTCCTATAACGAAGCATGAAAACCAAAATCTAGCACTTATACCCCTTAAATGCATTTTTATTAATTATTTATAATATTATATTTATAATCTTGTATTTATCCCTAATTTATAGATGCCCTCTATCAACTAATCACACTTGACTAAAAGAAACTTGTGTTGTTTTACTTTAAACAGTAACGGAAACACAAAAAAAAAATGTCAAGTAACTTGCTATAAATATAAAACTTGATATATGAGCACTGTATTGCAAATCACGTGATGAGCAGATGTGGACGAGTAGAATCATTTAAACCATAAATTTTCGGATTCAGTTACGGGTGGGGAGGGTCTCACCTTTTGAAGAGAAATAATCGAACGTTCAGAAGTAAAAAAATCAGTATAGAGAAACCAACAATCTTAATTACAAACGAAGGTAATTTAATGTCTTCATTATTACCTTTGAACACTTTCAACACAGCATGATCAAAAATACATTTATGATAGCTTTGTTGCACTGCTGCAATCAACCTCCGACTGTTACTTTAATCACTTTACGCGTTGAGAATCAGACACGAGCACATTTTAGTATCCCTTAAATAACCCATTATATGATTACATGAAAACACTAATTCATTTCATCGTTAAGCATTGAAGTAATACACTCGATTTATGAGCGAAATGTATTCTGTAAAGAAGATACTTATGTAATCAGTAAATCAAACTTTCAGATAAACTGTGAGAAGTGAACTTCATTATCCAATTCAATGGTTCTCGCATTTTTAACACGTTTTACGAGATTAATTTTCTACTTTCTGCTTATGACAACGTAATGTTTAGACTGAGATATCCGAATTTGAAGCACAGGGAAAAGGGGGGGGGGGGGAATTAAATGCGGGAAAACCGTTTTACTCGCATTTAACGCTGTTTTTGCCAACTTTCCTTCGTTTTTCGAAATTCGAATATCTCAGTGTGTATTGCACTTAGAAACATAAAAATGTTTTTGTTGGCATCAGGAGAGAGAGAACGATAACTTTCTAATTGGGTTTTTGAGCACATTGGCACTGTAGGGAAAGTTAATTCATTCATTTTCTTATGTGTAGACCACCAAGTCAACGGTTACAGAGATATTGGCTGTACAAAGAATTTGGGACCGCCTGTATATCATATCCTCCTCGAGTATGCTGTAAGGTTTTGGAGACCATACCTACGGAGGGACATAGACTTGGTTGAAGGGGGTGAAGAGAAGAGCTACGCGTGTCCTCGTTGGCACATGCAGCTTGAGTTATGAAGAGAGACTTCATGTTTTGAATATGTTTACATTGGATGAACGCAGATGTCGGGAAGATATGATCGAAGCGTTCAAAATTTTCAATGGTATGGATAGGATGGACCATGATTTATTAATTCGCCGTCAATCAACTGCTTTTACACGGGGACACTAGTATCGATTGGTAAGGGACAATGCGACGTTATGGTGTCGCTGGGTTTTCTCTAATATGACTGTTAATAAATAGAATAGCTTACCCGCGGAGGTAGTAAATTCTAACACAATTGACACGTTTAAAAAAATACGATAAACATGTTGGGGGTGAATAGAAGGAGCTATCCATACTTAGAATAAGACAACCATAAATACATTTTTATGGGCATATATATATATGTTTTGTTCAAAATTTTTGTGATTACATTTTTAATTGGGTTGCTGTATTTTAATAATATATGATATCCATACTTGTTATGAGGATCTTTTTCTCAGCCATCTCGTTGGGCATTTTGCCTGTTGTGACCTTGTATTTGTATATTGTTTAATATTAACTATGCTAATACGTTAATAATGACGTATATGTTCTTTTAGAAATTTACCATTCGCAACACAAATATTCATCTGTTAGTATAAGGGATTAAAGTTTTGGAAAAGAGATATATTCATTGAACAATGACCAAAGAAGGAGCATGATGTATATATATCCTATCATATTCATTAATATACAGGTGATATAGTTTTGATGTGGTATAGATAAAAACAGGTAAATTGTGGTTGAATATTGGTAAATAAAGCAATCCACGCTTTTCTTCTTGTGATCTGTGCCGTTTAAAATACACTAAATTCAGAAATGGAGCATTCACAATTGCAAATCTTCGTTAATTTTTTGAATTTCGAAACAATTATAGATTAGGAACTAATTAGAAAGAGAAAGGCAAATTCACATCATGCTATAAAAATGCAATTTGATTTCATTCTGGAATTAATAGCGATAATCTATATATTTAATCGAACTGCCGAAATATGAACAATGCATGATTTTCTTTAAATTCTTCCATATCATTGTTCTGCTGAAGATGTCCATGAAAAGAGAAATTCCAATGAGGTATTTTCTCTTCATGGAAAATAGCATCTCAACATGCGGTACTGTTCCTGATGGCCAAATATTTCATTTCTAAATATACCATTTTTCTCAGAAATACTGAAGACATTCGATAAGATGAAAGAAAATAAGCCCTGAAAAGAATCCTTTAGAATAAGAAGAAAAAGAAAAAGGAAATAAGTGAGAAAATGGAAAGTCGAATCTCTCTTCGCATTTCAATGGGAAGAAACAACAGCCAGTGAAATTAGATATCGTGAGCGGAGGAGAAATACTGGTTGACGATTTAAGGGCGATTTTCTAACTTCAACGAGTGAGCCTGGAAGTTATGAGAACAACTAAGCGAGTAAGAGCAATGCAATACATAGGAAACAGGTTTGAAATCCCTTTTTGGACCTTCCTCAACACCAAGGTGGAAGGCGAAGCCTGTTCCAAATTGATTCAGGTTCTGTTTATCGCGACACGTGTATGAATCGGGCCCCAAAATGTATCAAAACTGTGGATATCCGTGAGAGAAAAAAAGAACAAAAAAAAAAAAAAAAAAAAAAAATCGAAAGCAGTAGGGAATGGCGCGTAGCGATGAGTGGAGTGTGAATTCATGGCAACACTTTCGGATGCTAAAGCCTGTGCAAAATTGAAGTAGAGTTCGGGGAATAAGAAAAGAATTGCTTTCGACACGCTGCTGGGAATGCAGAATGCGACGTAGAAACAAAATGTTTCAACCTAGTTTGAGATAAAAATTCCAAGACGAAACTTATGCAAGTTTACGATGTCTAAATATGCATCTGCTTACCCCATTGCCTCATTTTTTTAAATATAAACTTTCTATACGGAAAAAAAAAATCCAATAAAAATTCGTAATGAAAAATTTAGTCCGATATACATCATTATGCGTGTATGCTAATTATCATATTCAATATTCATAGCTTTTCATCCGATAAGCATATCCATTATGAAATAAAAATTACTTCCATAAATATTCTTGAATGAGGAAAAAAAAATTTGTGTTTAATTACGTAAAATTATTATAATTTGAAAAGGATTAATGCCGAATATTTATAGAGAGCATAGCAAATTACATGGAGGGAATTATTACGCGTAACCGGCTATTCTAGCATAAAGACCTTTGGGAGAAAAATCTTTCAAAAACATCCTATTCTGACCAGAGGCTAACAAATGAGAAGCATTTATATAGTTGATGAAATTTGTGTGCCCGAGTTTAATTAGCCGTGAATAATTATTTAAAAAAAAGGATAGGAAAAAAAAACATATACACAGTGAATAACTTAGCAGTTCTTTTACATAATGAAGATTCTGTTGAAAATAACTCTCAAAAGAAAACTGCATTCCAAATGGAAATTAAAAGCCTGTGAATTTTGAAGCATGAAAAAAAAATAGTAAGAAATACCGCTACTTCTTAGAAAAC
The DNA here is from genome assembly GCF_987345545.1 of Pholcus phalangioides. Lineage (NCBI taxonomy): Eukaryota > Metazoa > Arthropoda > Arachnida > Araneae > Pholcidae > Pholcus > Pholcus phalangioides. The sequence goes on from NW_028301600.1 coordinate 25,286,256, forward strand.
TTCAGTAAAAACTCCTCTTATTTTTTTTGTTTATTTCATCAATTTTTTTTTCTCCACTTTTGTTGTTTTTTTTTATCGGATGTACAGAAGGAAAGCAATTAGTTCTAGATTAAAACAGTAGAAACAGAAACGCATAAGTGAGAAATGGAAGGAACTTATGAATGAAGGACGCTCAGAGTCATTAGAAAAACAGCACTGATTATGATTTGATGAGACCACGGGCAAAAAGAATTTAACTTTGTTACGTGGAGATGAAAGGAAGAGTTTCCTCCCTAACCTGCTTTAAAAGTGCATTAGGCAAGAAAAGTTGGTAAAACATCACTTTTTTTGCACCATAGTTATTTTTTTTCCCTCTCATTTTTTTTCATTTCGTTTACGAATCATGAAAAAATGCGTATTGAATGAAAAAATAGAGTACGGGAGAAAATTATACAAATGTGAATAATTCTTCTACAGCTTCTTGATTTTCACGTATCAGTTCAATGTATAAAGCAAAAGATATTGCTGTCACAGTTCCACCATAAAAATAAACAAACAGTTCTGAATGTTATAGGATTTCAAAAATACTTTATTAAGATGTTAAGAATAAAATTCTCTCTCAGTTATCATTTGAACGGATTATGATCTGAATGATCTAGTATAGAAATGTGAAACAAAATGCTGTCAGTTCAATAGTCATCGAATTTATTTGACTGATGAGATTAATAATGGCTAAACTCATTATTTTGTCCTTACCTAATAAGCTTATTGATTTCTTTTTAATTATATTTCCTAATGGAATCAGTATTTTAAAATCAAAATTTTACTCTCAAATTAATTTTCACCCATGTTCCAAGCCAACTCGGTGCTTAAGTATGTAATTATTATCTAATCTCATGCTATCGCTAAATTTAATACATTATTCCTATTTAGGAGTACATTCATTTCTTTCAATACTGAAGATAATTCAGCTTCAGCATTTGGTTTAGAAGTGTATTTGTGCAGGGTGTCTGTAATTGAAGATGGCGTGTTCTGAACCGTCTAAAGTTATTACCCATCAGGAACTGTCATGACATGGTATCTAAATATCTCCAGCAGAGTCATCCTATTCTCATTTCCTCGCTAAACAGTAAAACGTTGGTTTACAAGAACGTGCTTTGCTGGTGAAACTCTTTTACAAATATTGGATTTCGCCCCAAATACTGCTATACGGATATTTTGGGTTTTTAAAAATGCTTTGAAAGTTCTCACCATCCATTCATAAAGACATTCCTGAAGTTTCATAATTTTCTGATGGGCAGTTAAGGTTATACATACGCTATAAGAAGAACACGCCTGCTTTGATTATTATAGACACATATAATACAATGAAATGGAATTCGTATTTCAGAGTATGATCTCACTCGTGTACAGATCATTTAACAACTGTATCAAAACTAATTTCTTATAAGGAGTTTTGAAACACGGAGCCATGAATTATTATATTATTATTGTTATAGAAATAAAAGAAAGTGATATTCGAAATGATTTAATACTATTAAAGCCGAAAAAAACATCAGTTCAATTAAGCTTTATGCATCGTTATATATCTACAAAAAAGTATTTTGTTCTTGCGCATTCTAATCGAAAAGTAACATTCCCATAATACTAAAATGTGGTTTTGAGTGAATAAAGCCCTTCTGATACCTCACCGTCTCACAATCGTTTCGCATCCACAGACAGTCATAATGGAAAAAAATGAGAGCTGGGTAATAAACCCACTGAAACCATTAGCAAGCATTTCTCATTTTTCTTGCTATTTCATTTCCTCGTGGATCGACCATTGACTCCCTTGAGCCGCATGCTGTAGGAGACTGTTGGTGCGGAAAGAAATTATTGTTCTGCGTGAATAAAGCAGTGATTGTTCTAAAAAAGAAAAAAAAAAACTCATTTTCAGTACACTACTAGCATCATCGAGCTACCTTCAATGACGCAATAGCAGCACAACGCCTAGTGTTGGAAATGTTTAGCAAATCGTCAGTTGCTAGTGATAATGACACTGCTTCTGAATTTATGTGTTATACGTTGGGGATCTCTAAAAATATGATATGTGTTAATGAAATTTTTCGTTTTCGACAAAAACTAGACTTTTATTACAAAAACTACTTTCGGCTATCTGATATATATTGCCTTTTATTTTTTTCTCACCATTAGATACATGGCATTTCGGATTATTAATAATGTAGTTTTATTTAATTGTTAATGACTAATTCTTTTTACTTAAAATGACTATAAATAGCACAATTATATATTATTTGTGCATTCGAAAAACACTTTTATATAATCATTAACCCTCTACGTGGTCTCGTGTATATTTGAATATACGTGATAAATATATGGTGGAAAAAGAAACCCATTATATCTATTTCTTTTCTCAATTTTTTAGAATTTCAGTAACAAAGTATGTTTTGGTGTTATTTCAGTACAAAATACAACTACATAGGTGCAATATTTTTTATTTCGCAAGACGTATTTCCTTGTTGGTGTAATTGTTTTAAGAGTTAATGAAATTTCACGTGTTCAGAGATTTATAAAATCACACAAAATTGAGAAAATCAGAAATAAAATTCAAGTCAAATAAAATTCAGAAATTCTATTCAACTTCGTTAACCAAAATTTTATGTGTTTATTAATAACATATAAAATCAAGGAAACTGTATATTTTATCATTATTTATTAACTATTTTATCAAATTAAAAATCCACTCTAATTAATAAAACTGTTGAGCTGATGCATTGCTTCAATTAAAATATATATATATATATATATTATAATAGTAGCCATTAGCATCCATATTTTTTAATTAAATACGTTTTTATGAGAGTAAACCATATAGATGGTTAATCGTGATAGTGATTAATCAAAAGAAAGACACTCTTTTTAGATAGATGATAGTATTGTTTATATTAGCGCTACATTTTTCTCATGAATTAATGAAAATATGTTTACCACCAGGATTTGCCTTGTTCTCTTTATAAGAGGTGTAATATAAGTATTTTGAGTAAAAATGTCTATTTTTACTCAAAATACTTTGGTATTCATAAGACATATTGCTGACTTGAGTAGAATTTTTTTTTTGTTTAACATCTGGAATTGTGTTTCTCTAACTTGTTTTTAAAAAAACAACTTTGTTCATGAAGCAACCGCAAAAATTTAATGCTGCATTTTAAGTTGAGAAAAGTATTACACGTGTTCAAAATACATGTACGCACAGGCTTAAGATTATGGTTTTTGTATGCATATCTGATATTATTATTATTATGGTGAAGAAAACCCGTCCGTTGTAAATCAATTTTATCCTCAGTGTGGGTTTCTTTATTTTATTTTATATTTTATAAAAACGGAAAGAGAATATATAAAAGAGAAGTCTTTTTTTCTGTGAAAACACTTTACTACCTTAATGCCGGAGGCTTGTATAGTAAAACTAGTGTCCTGCAAATGTTTCGAAGTGAGATGAAGGAAAAGAAAAAAAAACTTGTTATCGCACTTTCTTTTATTGAAGTTGAAATGCACGTTTGTTGAATATATGTATAGAAAAGGGGCCGCAAAATGTTTATCAGTAAAGAAACCTCAGCATTCGATACGACTTCAAACTCAAAGCAGTTTCGATTTCGTATTTTACAAAGTAATGTTTTTTCTCTGAAGCTGATTTTTTTTGTGGATCTAGAAACGCAAAAAATAAATATAAGATGTCACACAGGTTTCCTGAAATAGCATTTCTTTTATATTATTCTTTCTCCACTTTTTTGAAAAAAAATAACGTGAATTACCAATCCCTTGTATAAGATCAGAATTTGATCTTTACATATGTTTCATGTATCGACCGAAATTTGTAGCTTTCTATTACTATATATCTATTATTGGCTAAATTAACTTCAGGTTTCAGTTATCAAAATGCACACCGATAGACAGCACATTAATTTCCAACCCATCTCATTAATGGCAGTAAATTGCAATATAGCGATATGGCCAGAGTCGGTGTTTGGTGAAGTAGTAGTTATCAAAATGCAGTAATTAAGTACGGAATAAAAAATTTAACACTGTTCTAAAACTCCCCCATCACTGAGAATTGACAATTCGCTACTTTTTAGATTTAAAAAAATGAAATTACATGATATTATATTTCTAAATCAGTAAGTTTATAAATGTTTTATCTTAACGAATATTTTGGCTTATTATATGATTTTTCTTTCAGGTTATATGCATAGTTTAATGTAGATTATAAATTTGATTAATTTAATTTAGTATTTTCACATGCGACAAATGTATATATATTTAAGAGATTTTGTTTGCTTTAGGAATATCTATATCTGATTACCTTATACTAATCCGTATCTTTCTTTCGTAACCACAAATAAACAAACATTGTGATTAGAAATTATGGGGATGTTGCTTTTAATAATTTTTCAGCAATACGACTGCTAACGTTAGCTGTACAAAACTGTCTTCGAATTTATCTGCATTTTTTTTTTTAATCAATTACTTTGCTCTTTTCTGCCTCTTTTATTCGGATACCCTTTTACGCATCACAAGCGAGTGCCTAATGCAATATCTCTGGACGTTAAGAAGCTTTAGAAGGGGGGGGGGGGCGGAAGAGAATGTAAAAATAATCTTTATGCTGTATTGAAATATGAAGACGAAGAATTCTCATTTTTCTCGGAATAAATATTTACAATTTACCAAATCCCTATTTTCAATAATTTGCATCCGAACAAAATGGATGTCGATATTTGCAATTCATATTCGCATTATAACCTATGTGAGCAAAGCAAACAGCTCTGAAAATCGCTCTGCTTGCTGAATGCGTTTCGATGGAATCTCGTTTTAAATAGGTAGATGTGAATTATGCAAATATGTATAGTTCTCTCATATCGTGAATGAAAACTAAAGGAATGAATGATATCTGCGAACAATATTTTTCACGATTCTCTGTTTATAACAAATGCTATTATTGAACATCTGTGAAAGCGTATACATATGTAGTTGAAACACCCTATTTGCCCAGAGGGGCTGGAAAAAATCCTATTCATCGTATCAACGGATTTGACACGCGAACGCATCCTTTCCATTGAATTTTGAGAGAACGGGTTCAAAACACTAGCCACACGGACTGTATCTTTAATTATAACTATGCAAAAATTACCAAAGAGTTGAAACACGATTTTAGAAATTAGTTTAATTTTTAGATTAATTTTCTTACACAAAATGATTACGGGTTATCAATTATTTTGGATTATTTTAACCCCCAACAAAAACTTCGGGAATTCATAATTATATTTCATTGAAGTAAGAGATGTATATTATACATATTACATCATTTGAGATGAAATTTTTCTTTCATCAGAAAGACCATAATTTGCTTTCAGATCAGCGAAAGAAATAATAATTTAATCAAACGACAGGAGAAGAATAAATTATATCTCTTTCATGAATTATTTTCCTCCTCTCTTATCTTTGTTGTATTAAGGTTAAAGAAAGTAAGACAATCATTTTCGATAACCTTATTGTATTAAAAATACTTGCTTATAAAACTGGAGATGTTCTGTTCATCGGATGAGAGGAATAAAACAAGATCAAATATGGCAGACCAATAACCACAAGAAAAAGAAAAAATAAAATAAAACAATCAAAACAAAAATTCGTCAGTCTTTTTGCTGAAATAACCCATTTCTATGCGATGCGGATATGCCGCTTGAAATGACTTCGAAACGTTGTCTACGCAAAATGGAGGCGACTGCCCAGACTAAGTTAAGGAGATCCCACAAACTTATAAAGGTTGATTCGTAGTATTCAGATAATCTGGTTTCAGTTTTCTGGATATTTGCCCAATGAGCTAGATACTCTGCCTCCTCTCTTCACCACACAATGTTTCAGTCTTCTCTTTTATTTTTCCTTTTCTTTTTATGCTTTTCTTAATTAAGGAAAGTGCTTGTACTCCACCTGAAATCGAGGAATTATCTCTGCTGTTCTTTAGCATGGTGCTTGGGAATAAATGGCGAAGAAGACCAGGTAATGCAGATTTATTGAGCAACTTATTAAGAAGCGATGCATGTCGTGGAATATAATTTACTAAATTGCGTTAACAAAAAAGATGATACTGTGCAGTGAAAGAAAGGGAACGAAACAGGAGAAAAAAAAGAGTAATTAGAATGATGCGTCATTTACTTGAACATTGCGTGTTTCGATAGATCCATATGCAAAAAAGAAACAAGAAATAACGAATGCTGAGAATACATTTGTGCATGCCTGAAGTTTACGCGCATTCAAGAATTAATAACGTGCCGGGGCATTATTCGGAAATTGAAATAAAAAAATAAATGAAATATCACGAGAGTTTTAATGTGTTATTTAGTTGTGTATTCGTTCTTATTGTTTCCTTTTTTTTCCTTCTTTCACGCAAGAAACTTTTATGAGAGGAGAAAAACTGAATTCATTTTTTTCATCAAAACAAAAAAAGTTTTACGTATTTCCCGTTGCGTTCGAAAAATTATTCCGTGATCATAAAATTAATGTTTAAAACACTTCAAAATTTGTCATGCTATAAATAAATAGCATTTAAATTTTGTATTACATTTTGTTCAGATAACAGTATTTTTATTTAAATTTATATCTTTAAAGGATCTTGAAGACATTAATTTCTTTTGTAGTATTTTAATTTCAATACTAATAACGAACGATGTCAACTCTTTAAAAAAATCCCATGTCGAAAAATCCAAAGGCTGCAAAGAATACTTAAAATTTAACCATAAATGTAAGTCTGCAAAATAAGTTGATTATTAATTAACTCTGATTTCTCACATAACGTGAAGATTCAAATAAAACCTTGCAATTATAACTCTTCTTACTTTGTGAATGGGACGTTTTAGTTTTAGTTTGGGATGACAAATTTTACAGGACAATAAGAGAATTCAGGTTGCTAATACTAGAAATTGATTTGTGTGAAAAAGCAGAAGAGTATTACGATATAAATTATATATATACATGAATAGATAAATAGTTGCTACCGATTTGTTTTCAACTCCTTTTGGAATTATCAGTTAGTATATTTATAGAACAGTTATTTAGTATAGCTATATAGTTATTATCTAGAATAGTTATTTATTTCAGAGACTTATTGTTTAGAGACACATGTTTTTTTTATTATAGTTTTTTCTAGAGTGAAAACTTCAAGTACATGTCATACATCATGTAAGTTTTATTATTTGTATGAAAGGTTTCATAGATATCACTCACTTGAGGAAAAATTAAGGTATGTGTATATTTTGAATAAATTAGAACTAAAAATAAAAGGTAATTCAATAAAGTTTCGAGTGATTTAAGTTCCCAATCATATTTGTTTATATCATTGGAAACTTTTTTTTATTATTAGAAAATCCTCACAACTTCGTTCATGCATATAGAATATGTGTGTGACATAAAATAGTTTGTTATACAAAGGAGTTATTTATTGTTCTACATTGATTAGTAATGAAGTATAACGTCATAGTTTACTATTTACTGACTTTTTTTCAACTCTAAATCGCGTTGTTGTTATCTTTCGATTCTGATCTTTATTTACATAGTGCATGGTTTTTGGCTTGAATATTTGAAAGCAATGTTTTTTTTTTCTCTCTCTCTCTCAAACTGATATAAAATTTTTACAATGACTATTTCGCAATTATAAAAGGCTTAGAACGAAATATGAAATACTTAAATTTATATATTAAGTGAAGAATTTTAGTTATTCTGCTACTTTTATGCTTTGTGTTCGTTCAGGATTATAGCGTCAAACAAATATATCCTTGTTAATATACCAGCATTTGAAATCCCATCTTGTAGATTTTCAATAGGAAACTAAGTAACATTAAAACATTATGGAAGAGTAGATCAACTTTGCCAAAGAATGTTAAGAAGTCACCAACGAATAAGGCAAATACACGAAAAATACACATTGTTAGACAGTATTTTGTGTATTTGCCATATTCGGTGATGAATACTTAATATTAAAATATTATTGACACATAATCATAATCACACCGGAAAGCTGAATTAAGAAAATAATATGAAAGGGATAAAAGTATTTGAATAAAAATAAGCAGATATTTTATATATGTAATTATAGTAACATTTGACAGACACGTCATTGATGCCTGTAAAGCTGGTTTCCTAACATGAAGTATCATATGTCGGTGAAGCTGAAATGAGGTTTCATATCTGGACAATTTAGGACATGGTTCAAATTAGCTGGACAGCTCGGGAAATGATACAGATAACTGGAAAACTTGAGAGAGATTCAAATAGCTGGTGAATATGGTATGTGAATCAAATAACTGGGAAACTTGAAAGAGATTCAAGTAGCTACTACTACTCTCGTAAATATTCCTTTAGAAAATTTCTAACGAATTGGTGCATGCCGGAGAATGTTGTGTGCATCTGCGTATATCATGTGTGGTCTGAAGTTTAAAATAGCTGGACAACTTGGGACTTGTGTCACATATCTGCACAACTTGAAACATTAGAAAAGTTTGGGTCCCAATAATGACCGTCAGGCAACTTTATCGAAAAAACACAACAGTCAGGTATTGCGTTTTCACAGTCAATGAATTAGGATTTTACGGTAAAGAATGAAAATAATCAAAGTTAGGGGAGAGAAACAGCGACAGTATGAAAGATAACAGAACCCTTGAGATATTGTGCTCATCAAATAAACCGGTGTTCGACCTGTTTACGCCAGAAATGGGAGATAAAAATTTTTGCTCATCACGAATCATAGACTAAATTTTGAAAATAACTGTCTTACCTGCTAGTTTCTTCGGTTCGGTCCTGGTTTCGGTTTTGCACTGGGGAGGCATGACGACCGTTGTGGTCATATCGCGGGGCACAGGACGACCGTACTGCAGTAGCACGTGATCCCAAAGAATCGGAGGGCCCGCCACGTTGGAAAGCGTTGTCGTTCACGGGTCGTCCGACATCTAGCGCCAGCCGTTGCCTTGGAGACGATAACTTGGGATTCGCGTTAGAGGCTGAAGAAACTGTGAGAGAGGTTTAGCAGAGAATAGGAGTTTTTTTTGTCGCCGAGGAGAGAAGGTAAGACAATTTGCCGCGCGCCGGGGCTTGTACTTCTGCCTTCTCCGGCAGCTGGAGGCTACTCTGTCTGTGCTGGCGACGCGTGGCTTTGGCGGTGGAAAGCTTGTGCGTTATGTGCGCTGTGAGGAGAGACGTTGCGTCGATTGCGGCTCCTAGCTCCTTCCTGATTGGACGAAACGCGCCGGCAGAGAGCGGCTGCGACCAGTCCCGTTCCAGAACAGCCAGCAAAAAAAGAGCGCTTCTTCGGACACACACACACGATAGCATACACACAAACTAACACACACTCGAGCAGGTACTTACCCACAAATGAACACAGAGAGCGCCTTTCGACAATTGGTCACGTGGGGCGACGCGTCTCGGACATCTTAAGAGCAAGCAAAACTTTTGGAAAAGTTGATACGACTCTTTGCGGAGTTTTAGTGCTGTGCGTCGGACAAAAACGCTCTCTTCACATAAAGACAATTCGTTTTTCTCCTGTTCTTGAATGGGGAATATAAATCCTCATACCCAAGGAGTTTATCTATCCACTCGCCGTAGCTCAGTTTTCTGAATTCAATTAGCATTTCTTTGCTGAGTAATTGAAGTGATAAAATGTTTTCCGTCGAGATTCAGCTTACCGATAATAGTGTATTTTCAAAGTAATCGTAGATATGTAATACAAGGAGATTTCATTAAGTTAGGTTTTTGTTCTAACAACGGAGAAACGGAATGAAATTATTGTAGTTTTTTTTTGTTATGAGACTGATTACGTAAAATTAATTTTACAATATACGCGACTATACGACTACAAAATCAGTGACTTTCATTTTACAAGTTTACATCAATAGATGATAGTTTCCCACCTGAAATTTCTTCATTATATAAGGTGATGTTTTGTCTTTTACTTATATTTAGAAATATATATTTTATACATACATATTTTTAATACGTATGTATAAAATATAAATTTAATAATAACTCCCTTAGTAAAGATATTCATTTTTATAAACGCATTAGAAACTGCTGCAAAGTATCATAAGAGATTTTAAAAACCTCAAGAAAGATTTTCGTTAATTTCTCTAACTTGGACTTAATTTTCTTTAAATATTTATAGGTAATACGAATTTTTAAATATATGGCAATAATTGCACGTCCAGAATAACTTGAAAACAGTCAGTTTCTTTACTTGCTTTTTGATGGGAAATATAAACTTTTAAAAATTCACTTTTATTGGACAAAATATTATGTCACCATGCTTCATCGTTAACGTAGTTCCCGCGAACCACTGATGTTGCTTTTTTTGCAATGTGTCTGCTTGAGCAACGAAGTATAACGTACAGGCGAAGTATAACGAATCTTGAGTCGAGAAACTCACAAGAGAGGCTACTTTAAACTCGTATAATTGTTTGTTAGCCTTATTACAACAAAAGATAACTAAAAAACGATATGAGTTTAAAAATTTCAAGAGTGCCAGAAATTTCAACTACACATGAAAATCTGATAAGGGAGAATGAAAATTCGAGAATGATTCTCGTATCGCTAAAATTTTTCAATATTATTTGCGTTATTCCAACGATCTATTTTCATTTTGAGTTAAATATCATCCGACATAGATCAGATTTCCACTCATTTTCCAATAAATCGTTTCGTTTGACTGGCAGCTAATTTGGTTCAATGAAAGCTTTTGAAGATTATCATTTAAGAATTGTCTGTCGATTTTTTTAAATTGCAAACCGTTTTTGACAGATATTGCATTCTTCCAAAGTTATGTAAAAAACTGATGCTTTTACAAAGCAGGAGATGAATAGCAAACAATAAAATAAGATTGTATATGACTTAAAGACATATTTTGAATAAAGTTAATCGTTCATTATTCGGCTTATATATATGTGGACTGTACGTAACATTTTTAAAGTATTCTACAAAGAGTTTGATGGTTCATATTTTCAGACTGGCGGGCACTTCAATAGGTGATGACAGATATATCATTGCGTTGAGTTAGCTTTTATAACACAAAGAAACACAAAAGAAGATGAAAAAAAAATGAAAAGGGGCTTCACAGAAATATGTTAAAATTTTCAAAATAATACGAAAGTGTTTCTCAGCCCTCGTTCATTCTACTTTTTCAAACAAGACCATATTCAAGAGGATATCGTTTCAAGAAGTAAAAAATGACTTTATTTGGTGAAAGACTTTCTCGGAATACAAATACTTGGGGGAAAAGAGTTTTCTTCTGGAGGCAGAAGCTCATTCCCTTTACAGCTACGTCTGAAGAAAGTTTAAGTCGAGAAACGCATCCGTGTATCCATGGGAATTTACTTATCCATTTGATGCTCTGAACTATGCCAAGAGAATTTGAATTAGGCAAACAGAAAATTTAACTTTCGGTTCTTGTGTTTGGAGTTATCGTTTATCCATTTGTTTCGTGCAAATTCCATATCTACTATTATTAACCAACGAATGTAGACTTATAGACAATTGACTGACCATCATTTTATAAAACAGCTATCTTTTTGAAATGACATTCGGTATAATAGACACGAATCGAATTCATATTCACCTGATGGGTTTGGTATTCATGATATCGTGGTGGTGTGTAAAAGACATGAAATTCTTTTCTATAAATAGTGAAGGGGCTGATGCAAAGGGAAGTAACTGAACATTTATCGTTTCATGAGAATATATGGAATTACTTCAGAATGTTTCTCGTTTGCTTCTCCAAAAATGAATTCATTTCAGTCGACAGCTCGTAATCTTAACAATAAATACGACGCTTTCATATATGCAAAAAGCGTACAAAATTATGAAAATATATTTTAAGATTGTTAATAATGGAATACAATATAAATAATAACATTAATGGAAAATATTGGGATAATTTAATCACAGCTGAAACAAACAGGCATTTTTCACGATGTCATGGTACAAAAAAGGGGGTATATATATATGTATCTCTATGAGCATATACGTATTTATATGTGTATGTATGTGTATATAGGAATAGTATCGTGAAACGAAAAGGTATATTTATTCCATAGACTCATTATTTATACAAGAAATATCGTAATTCAATAATTTCAGATCTAATAATTAGAATTTTTAGAGTGCATAAATTTTTGAAATATTCATATCTTATTACATAACATTTATATTAACATAACATACGGTACTTTGAAAATGGCGGCAAAATGTAATAATTTAATTCATAGGGCTTCCTGGAAGGACGTTATGTCACTTGGGACCCAATATGATTATTGCGTTCATGTCTTGTCCTTTCTATGTGGTTTTTGTTCTGTGTTACATAAGTATTTTGTGTTTGTTTTTGCAAAAAAAAAAAAGTCGGAATACTCGAGGTTAATTTTTTTGCTGAAAATGGAACAATGTATCCCGTTTTTGCATTTTTTGGTGAAATAAATTACCCAGCTAAAATATTTGAATTTACATATGGTTTATATCATGCACGTTGATGATTATTCCTATTTTTCTTGAATTATCAAACCATGAATAAACATAAGATCTTAGGAAAAGAAGACTTCTTGTTCAAATTTGTCAAGACATACAAAAAAATTTAATACATGTATTTATATTTCAAAAAACGTTTTTTAGTCTGTCACTCATCCATGATACCATTTCAAAATCATAAACTTACAAAAATACACAGACTACTTATTAATTATTTTTTTCATTAAACTGCTATATAAAATCTTTCATTGCCTATCTATTTTCAATGAAAATCAAGTCATCATACTGGATGTTTACTTGCTGTTTTTTAGTTTTACAATACTAATATCGTAAATACTATGCTGTAAATAGATTTTGTGAATTTTGAAATTCACAAAATCTTCCTCAATAACTTGATATTTTTCATTCACCTATAACCGATTTCAGAAGGTTTTATAATAATTGTATTGTATATATTTCACTCTCACATTTTTGTAGAGTTTTGTATTTTATTTGTGCAAATTTTTGTTATTCCATCACTGCAAGCTGTAATTGAGTTTTGGTCTGTTGCTTTGTGTTTTTTAAAAATAAATGAATACATAAAATCTTATCAAAACGTAAAATCACGCAATCAACGTATTATTCAAATATCACCCTGTATAAGTTCATTTGTCTGTTAATCGGCAGTTCGCAATAGAAAATTAAAGGGACGAACATTTTCAAATTTCACTCGTCTTAAATCAATAAAGAGATTTATAAACTTACATAATTTAACATCTGGGTTTAATTCGCAGCATAAACGTATCATTCGCGTTCTATTCTGTATACATAAAATTTTATAGAGCAAACCACAGGGCTGTTATGCGTAAAAAACAGCAGTGACGAATAAACGGTAAGTTTTGACTTGCCATTGAACGATTGCCATGATTATAAAGATCAAGCATTAGAAGGCTCTTTCTAACAAATTTCTTTCTCTTCGGTATCAAAACTGCAGAAAAAGTTGTTAATGACAATCTGCCCATGATCGATGGATTAAGAAAAAAGTGTCACTTATAATGAGAAGTAAATTACTATAATTCATAATATTTGGTTCATTTTGTGGCATCGCGTCGACTTTATACACATAAGTATTAATTAAAGCCAAAAAAGTAATGGGATGCTTGATAAAGCGACCCCGTAATCCACCCGTCTAGTTACGGATAAATGCAACTGATCGGTGTGCTTGGAAACAGAAATTCTATTGAGGTATTATTTGCGGAAAGTTTCTTATTTTTATTGATGAATCTTGTATGAATTACTTTATGTTGCAGGGGAAGAGTGTCTATATATGTGTGAATAAGACAATTATTCATACAACATGACTTGCAGATATCTACTGCGTATATGCTTTGTTTGTAATAATTAAAACCACTTGAGGATACGTATATAAAAATGACAACTTTTCAAAATTTATCCCTTGCCATCATACAACTCTAATATGGATAAAAATTACAAAATTTAAATATTTCTATGCAGATAACAAATACATTTCTGCACTTGTTAATGATGCCAGACAAAAAGGTCACTTGCATGATACTGGGCAACATGAAACCGCGAAAACTAGTGACCTTCAAATTTTTCACATCGAAATTTTCATTTTTCATCATAATTTTTTGCTACAAATTAACACATATTTTTCTATAACATAACATACGTTTTTACGATACACAATATCTGAACATAACAAATTTGAATTTCTTGTGTGTTTGTTTTTGCAGAAATTTAATGAAAATCATTGTATCCGTATAATTATTTCTCGTTACTTTAATATACAAGGTACATACGACAGTTCGTTCAGTCTGTTCTGCGTTCTGCGATCGAAGAGTGCTATAGCTATGCGAGGTGGATAATCACATAAAAAAATGATTACTCTCGACCAGGTGCAATAAATATATAGCACGTAAAATAAAATTTTAGGGGGCATTTAAAAAGTAAAGTTTTTATACGGGCAGTATTCTATATATATATATATATATATATATATATGTACAAAAATGTACAAAATGAACTTTTCACATAATTTGTCTTCTTTTTTGATATATTTATATAAAATTATATATATATATATATATATATATATATATATATATATATAAATAATCTCAATTTGTTAAATTGGAATGTTTTCTATTCTACAGAAAAAAAACTCATTCAATGATATTTGTAATTTTTGAGAGGTGATAGCAGTGGCTATTTTTTTTCAAATTTGAGAAACAATATTATTAATTTATTAGGCCCCAAGGCTCTCGATTTTTATACATTCTCATCAACAATGTTAAATAAATACAATGTTCGGTAGTAATTTATTACATTGAATGCCACTTTTACTAACATCTCCATATTTCTCATGAGGCTTGGTCATTCTAGCACGTAAAATGTAGAAAAATTATAGAATTTGAATAATCAACCTTAGTCAACAATTATTTATTTACATATTATGCAGTGTAATTTTTTTACAGTGTAACGTCTTAAGGTGTGCCTCTTTACACCTGAGCTAAAATTTACTATTGAATTGTTTTTATTTTTTCTGTGTTTATTTTATGTCAAAATGCCCTTTAAAAGATTTTTTTAATTAAATTATTTATTTATTTTGCTCGATATGTTTACTAGGAGTTAGGTACCATTTTATGTTAGTTAGGTATTTTACCATTTGCGTTAGGTACACATACGTTTACCTCAGGTCTCAATTTGACTCAAAAAGAATAATTAAAAACCATTTAAAAGTTAGAAGTGAGGTTCACGTGTGTACCCTCAGAGCGAAGAGGATAATAGAGAGAGAGGTATACCTATTGACATTATTTTATGACATGCAGAATGAAAATGTTAATATTTATATTTCTCTCAATTGTAAATTCATGTAGCTAGAACTTACATTTGAAGTTTTACATTCTTGCTGGTCATTTTTCATATTTATCTTTAATTTTTTAAATCATTCGAAAATATTTGTTTATGACTTTTGGTCACTTTTCTGGAATTCCCGCTTATACTAATACCTTTTTATTTTTAATTAGAGA
Source organism: Pholcus phalangioides (assembly GCF_987345545.1). Classification (NCBI taxonomy): domain Eukaryota; kingdom Metazoa; phylum Arthropoda; class Arachnida; order Araneae; family Pholcidae; genus Pholcus; species Pholcus phalangioides. The sequence continues at coordinate 25,301,816 of NW_028301600.1, forward strand.
AACAGAATATAATTTTCGAGTGATCTAATTCATTATTTTGTTTTCTTTACGTAAAGAAATTTATCATTCTATCTAATAGTCAGATCTCTCTCATTTCAGTTAATCGATATTTCAATATTAAATACGGTATCGAAGGTAATTCTTTACTCGGAAAAAAAAATGCGATGAACTTATGAGCATTGCTTGATTCCCATTAACTGAACAAACTTCACATTGAGTGAAAAAAGAAAACGAGTATGAAGTGATCTTACTTGGCATTCTATTTTTTTTAACAGCTATGTAAAGGTAAATGAGTCAAGTGCTCTATCTTGTGAAAAAATAACGAAACAATCGAAAAGAAAACACTAAATTAGAAAAGGGAATTATATTGCCTTCACGCATTGTTCCTTCTTTTCTCTTTCAAAAGATGAAGGAAAATGAAAAGACGCCTAACTTCTAACATCATTCCAAACCATCCAGTTAGTAAAGAAAATGTAAAACAGGAGAAAGAAATGTAAGAAAAGAAAAGGACCCAAAAACCATTTAGAGCTAACCTTTTACGGGTTCCAAATAAAAACAAAAATGAAATATAAAAAATAATAATATAAAAAAAAAACAAAGCTAAAAAGAAACAAAACTAAGAATTTCTTTTATTACTATTATTTCGCTTTCCGTATCTCGAAGTCTTGCTTCACTTTTGCTTCGAAATGTTATTATTTTATTTTTTTATACCTTTAAACACGCAACTGAAGAAAGCGGAAAGAGTTGAATGTGAGAAGAGAGAAGAATAAGAAATATATATAAGACAAAAACTCAAGAAATAATAATAATAATAATAATAATTTTTTTTTTCAAAAAAAAAAAAAAAGAAAAAGGCAAGGAAAGCAATTGACGAAGGGATGAATTTCTATTCGCTAAGGAAAGACAGTTTTAAGTTAAAAATCAAAATGCTAAAACATGCAAACGGAAGAAGCGGATGAAAAAAAAATATATAAAAATAAGAAAATAGAAATCTCTCTTTCTCCATCTCACTCTCTCTCTCTCTCTCTCTCTCACTTATCATTAGTTTATTTATTATAAAAGTGGCGGCAATGATAATTAAATTTATTATCGTTTCTCTTCCTTTGATCCTTATTCTATTTTTTTGCCTGTCCCTCCTTTCTTTATTATTATATTTTTATTTTATTTTTTAAAGTAATGTACAGTGTGCCGTAAAGAGTAAGAAAGATGAAGAAAAAAATATAAATATAAATATATATAAGAATAAGAAACGAAATCTGCTCTGTAGCTTCTTTTTTCTCTCTGAGTTATGAATCTGTTTAACGCAGCGCCTTGTGCCGGATATAAGGGGCTATTTCTCCTTCACTGCAAGGCTAGGTTATTAATGTTGGTGACCTGTTTCGGCGCTACGATGTGGAATAGTATCACGTTGGATGAGGAGGCTACTGCAGATATCAGCTGAAGAGCTGGGGGTTTTTAAGTCCCTAAATTTATTTTTTCCCCCTTATTTTATCTTTTTTTATTCTTATTTTTGTTACCCCCACCCTTCCGTTTTCTTTTTATATTTTTCTCATCCTTTTCCGTTCCCCAATGGCGCCTTACATTGTTTTTCGGCATGAGTAATGACCCGCGTGAAAGGGCTGGAGAGAGAGAGAGAGAAGTCGCACATACAGAGAAGAAAAGAAAGAGTTCAATTCATGACATGGGGAATTTCACAAGAAATAGGAATTTTTTTTTTTTTACTTATCTTAAGGAGAGAGAGGGAGAGCAAGAGAAGAAACACTTGTCCTCTTTTGTTCTTAACAGCTCCGATTCGTTTTGTTATTCGGGAAATTACAGCATTGTGAGTAATTATTGGTGGCGGTGGTGTGTAGAAATAGCCACCCCTGTTTAGATTCGACTTATGAAAAGGAAAGACTTCGATCTCTGCTTCTTATATCGCTTTCTTTACATTTTTTTTTGTTTTGTATTATTATTATTATTGTTTTCTGTGGAAGATTCCTTGAACGGAGTTTGTGTGCCGAAGAACATTGATGATGAAAAAAAAAAAAAAACAGTAGGAAATACATTTTCTTGTTACGATACTCATAATAATTAGTATTTAGAACATTGAATAGAAGTTTTTTTTTTAAATTAATTAATTCGGATTTTTCTAATTTATCAAGTGTCGTACTACGTTTCTTTTAATTAATTTTCTAATATTATTTGAATTTTATATATTTTGTAACAATGTTAACTACGGGGTTTCAAGGTTATTCCAAATAAAAACTATTGGTGAAAAGGAACTTCTATGAAGGTTATTATTAGGTTGGGGAAAAAGAAATCCATTATTTTTACGTGAACTTTATTTAACATATTTCGGATTACCAATTTTGGTGAAATATGCACCGTTTTGTTCTATAATCTGTTGCCATTTTAAAGGTAGCTTCATAATGCCTCTCTCATAGAAGTCTATCACTAAGGAAGTTTTGCAATGCAAGAAAAACATGGTAATCGCTTGCTTCCAGGTCCGGACTATATGGTGGATGCATCAAAACTTTCCAACCAAGCTCTCGGAGTTTCTGGCGACTCACTATGGACGTGTGTGGCCTGATGGAACACAACACCTCTCCTGGAGCTTGGTTGGAAAGTTTTGATGCATCCACCATATAGTCCGGACCTGGCACCAACCGATTACCATGTTTTTCTTGCATTGCAAAACTTCCTTAGTGATAAGAAATTGGCATCAAGAGAAGATTGTGAAAATCGATTATTAGAGTTTTTCGCCAATAGGGACCAAGTCTTCTATGAGAGAGGCATTATGAAGCTACCTTTAAAATGGCAACAAATTATAGAACAAAACGGTGTTCACGTAAAAATAATGAATTTCCTTTTCCCCAACCTAATATTATGAATTTATGTTATTTGGTTTCAATGCATGAAGGGGAATTTCACAAGAAACATGATTTTTTTTACTTATCTTAAGAAGATAGCAAGAAGAGACACTTGTTTTCATTTGTTCTTAACACCCGATTCACTTAGACTTAACCTAAGACTTAACTTAATAGACAAACAACCTTAACAATGTTAATTATGGGATTTTGAGATTATTCTGAATAGAAAACTATAGTTTAGTGGAAACTTATTTGTGGTTTATGATTACGAATTCATGTTATTTCGTTTCATGTGATGAGTGGCGTTTTTTCTCAACTTTATTACAAAAGAGACATGAAAAACTATTTTTCGCATAGATGCTGATACTCGGAATTCACAATATAATCAAGTCTGATGCTTACACACAGACAAAAATCTCTATGATTTTGTTCTTTGATTTTCTTATTTCCTAGATCATTAGTACTAAGAACTTTGATTAGAGTTTTTGAAAATTGCTTTGGAATTCATGGGTTCATCCAGTGTGAAAAAAAACTAATGTTTTTAAATTATATAAATTTACATTATATGAATTTTATCTATTTCATAACAGTGATGACAGAATTGCAAAGTAATCTAAATTGAAAGTGAAAAATTAAATTTTTGCTATTTCGATGTCGTCAAGATTATTCTAAATAGAAAACTATATGGTTTGAAGGGAACTTATATGAAGTTAATGATTATGGGTTTTGTTTATTCTTATGGTTGATGGGCGTTTTTTGATGTTTTCTAAACTTTTTTATCATGACATCAGAGAAAATATTTCTTGCATAGATGATAATCATACCCAGAATGTACATATAATCAAGTATCATACACACATGCACAAAAAACTAATGATTTTCTTTTTTAATGTTAATAATTAGTATTTAGTACTTTATAAAAATTTCTTCGATGTTCTTGAACTAATCAAGTGTCGTACGTAAACAAACAGGGTTGATTTGATTGCAAAATTACAGTATTAAACGTTTATCTGTTTCATAATAATGTTAAAAACGGAATTTCATAGGACGGATATAAAAATAATTTCTCGTATTTCAAAGTTATCGAGATTATTCTAATTGGAAAACTATTTATGAAAAAGAATTTATAAGTCTATAGCTGTGGATGTTGTTTAGTTTAGTGTTAATGAGTGCTTGTTATTTTTGCTCAAAATGTTTTTGGTTTCGTCAGTTTATCTCCAGTTTTTGAGATAAAGTGTAAATTATATTTCGAAACTTAGTGAAAATTGTAATGCGTAAGCAGCATGCAAATCACATTGAAACTGCGTGATATCAAATCAATAGTAAACTTAATATCAATAAATAAAGACAATTGATGTCTGATGATGATATAAATGTAATGATATATTAAACAGAATAACAAAATTGAAATTCGACGCAAAAATTAGTGGCTGGCTGCAGACTATTGAAATGTTGGGAGTATGCATTATGTAAAAAACTAGAGTTTCAAAACTACCAGTTTTGAAATCAGCAGCACCAATGTACCCTAAAATCATTAAAACATCATTGAGAACATGAAAAAAATGTTTTGTTGAGCAGCGCAACTATTAAGGGTAATAAATAATAAATATTAATTATAATAAGTAATAGTCATTAAGGGTTACTGGGAAACAAAGGGAAACAAAAAAATGAAATAATTGTTATTTAAAATTTTTGTCGTAAATGTAATCAATAGAGAAAACTCCATGGGAAGTCAAAATACTGCTTCAACTCATACTAGTTTTCATTCTTTTGTACATGCAAAATATCGGAGAAAGAGAAGTACGATGTGTTCAGCTTTTCTTCCCACCAAAACATTTTAATCCCATGGTTCTTAATGAGAAACTGCTCGCTTTGCAACTACGAAATTCTTCCTGAATTTGAAATAAAATACGCGCTGTATGTGTATTGATTATTCTCTATAAATTCAAGCTTACATTTAGCAACTTGCTCGCGTGCGGAAAAAAATAATCGTGCACATTCTCGTCAACAAACCCGCTAATCTAGTTTCCTAAGCTCTTTATAGCGATATGATAGCTTGAAACTTGATTCACAATGAAAATTGTAACAAGGTTCTCGTCGAAACATTGTTAAGAAACCCCCACATTTTAAACTCGGATACATTGAAATGCATCACAGGAAATTTTATAATTTCCTTCCTTCGAGAAATTTTAACCCCTACGTAAGGGGAGGGGTGGGGAGAAGCTTAAACCTTACTCTTCGTTAATACAGCGCATGCAAAATATGATTGATCGATCTCAAGTTTTCTTTAAGCTGAAATATCCCTATGTATTAATTACCGCTTTAATGTTTGAGCAGAACACGCGAACTTAAAATTAGCTCCACAACTTCTCGAAGAACAAAATTTAATTGAATTTTGTAGAAAATGCTAGATTTCTCGCTTCTTCGTTTACGCAAAAAGATTTCGAAAATAATACAGTTTTCAAATGCTTAGCTTCAATTAGAAATACAAAATCGAAGTTGTATATGGTTAATTTATTCTTTTTCCCACTTGATAATGCGGAATCGAAAAACGAACATCTTTGCCGATCTAACATAACATACTCAAAATTACGATATTTTAAATTATAATTCAAAAAAAATCAAATGGCATAATATCATTAACCAATTCTGATATTCCATTTTCTAGCTTTTAATGTATGTAATGTATGTTTATTTTGTGCTCAATGCACGTATAATGAAATTAAATATACAAAATTTCGATATATTAATCATATATATAAATAAAATAGTCTAAATAAATTGTGTTCATAAATAATTTTTGCTTTGTTTATTCGTTTCACCATTCCTATTGACACTTTTCTATATTTAAAATTGCCGTAAATTATCTATCATACATAATTTGAGTTTGATAAAGTTTATTCCAAATAAGAGTTACATATAATGGTAAAAAATTATATTTAGAGAAAGCTTTTTCATTATCTCTCATATCGTCCCCCTCATGCCCGAAGCCCGAATGTGCAACGTCCTTGGAAAAAAAAGAACGTGAGAAAAGACGTTTGAATGTTTGCTCTACCCATGTTATGGAAGTGACCATCTTCCATCTCTACATAAGTTATTTTCCTAAAATGTTTTGTAACATGTGTTTCAATAGGGATACACATTCACGTTTGAAGCAAAACTTCGAAAGCAAAACAAACTATCCAACCAGCTGATAAAAAAGGAGAAAGTATGCACATTCGTGGTTCTGGCATGCAGGGGACGATATGCCAGTCTTAATATCTGAGTTCTTAAATAATCCATTGTATAGAAAAATATGTTTGAAGGGAAATCGTGCAGAATAACTGACATTTCCCAAAAAATAATAATTGAAAAAAAAAGGAAATAGCATACACCTCGGTTGAAAACCGACGAATGCTTTATTGGAATTTTCACATTTGGAAATTTTACCATAGACCTTCATTTCGTATAAAGTATCATGTGAGAAACTCAATGATTATGACCATAATTTGCATTTAAATATATTTTTTTACCGTTTCAGATAAAACTACAAGTCTATGTAGAACGTCACATGCCGCCATCAAAACGTAATAAAATGCTGTGACGTTGGTTGGAAACTTCACCCGGTTTCAAATAAACTCGCGAGCATAGAATGATATTTTACTTGAAAATTGAATGAAATTTGTTTGCTCTCGTTTCTCCCTATGTTTCAGAAACCTGCTCACGTTGCCACGTTAGCTCTTGCATGCGAAAAGACTTTAGAAATATGTGTATTCTCTGAATTGCACTTCTATTTCCTAACACAGCCAAGCAAGGAAGTTTTTAAAATACCTGCTTGAAGTGCGTCTTTTGCAAGCATACATACTAACATGAATGTTAGGTTTTGCAGATTCGATACAGCTCCTCTGAACTGCTGGTTACGTTTTCTTACTCTAACTTTCTTAAATAATTTCTTTTGGTAAGGTTTCTTACAAGAATCATTTAGAATATAATATACTCTATATAAAATGATGAAATATGTTAGAGGATTTAATTTGGATTTGGATTTTTGAATACGTTCTATGAAGCAGGACAATGTTAAATAACTGCAATTTTTATTTAACACTAGAACGATAGAAGCGGTCATTTTGACCACAAAGCGACTTTGACATATGATTATAGTCAATTGGTTTATGTCAAGTTATTGAAATTTCATTAACTTTTGTTTATCTTGCTCTAAGACTCTCAAATCCCTAAAATATAAATGTTCTAGGTTTCTTAGTTAAGTGGTAAAAGTTCTACCTAGAACAACGGTAGGGGTCATTTTGACCGCTATAGAGATATTTAACTACTATGATTGTAAAACATGCTGAAATGGACAATCTTCTTATGCGAACATTAATATTGAGGGAGCAGAGATGGTGTTTGCTTTTCTATTCATTGCCCATTTTTTATAATTCGTAAAAAACACTTTGAAAAAAGCTCATCGTCGTACGTTATTCAATGCATTTAGCGTTTCTATGTATCTTCGCGCGTTTTTACGGCATTGCATTCACTGGTGCAATTTCGCAAAACGAAAGGAATCTTCATACGTCATTACTTCTGCTTTTCCGAGGCTTAGTTCGTCCTGGACTAGAGTATGCTGTAAGGTTTTGGAGACCATACCTACAGAAGGAAATAGACTTGGTTCAAAGGGTGAAGAGAAGGGTTACGTGTGTCCTTGCTGGCACACGGGATTAAGCTACGAAGAGAGACAGACTCCATCTTTTAAATATGTTGTTGGCATTGGAAGAGGCGGGTGTTGGGGGGGGGGATATGATTGAAGTGTTCAAAATTTCCAACTGGATTGATAGGATGGACAATAAATTATTAATACGCCATCAATCGACTGCTCTGACAAGGTGACACCAGTATCGATTGGTAAGGGACAATTCTAGGCAGTAATAATGAGGATGTATATTTTTTAAAATTTTCATCTTATTTCTATTATATATATACATATGGTTTTATTTTTATCTTGTGTTCATATATGCGAACTGTAACTGGGCTTTTGCCTGTAGTTTGAATCTTTAAATAAATAAACTGACCATCTGGCACTATTCAGCTTAATTATACTGACACTACTCCGACCTGTCTAGCGCCCGTTCTGATGGACGTATTCCATTGAAACTAGGTATATACGTTATTTGGATCATAGGGAAAATATAACTACGATAAAATAATTGTTCACCTTTGGTCAACAATCGAACGAACTATTTTGTACTGAATATTTCTTTTTTCCCATAATTTATATACCTACAACCAAGTACATACCAAGTTTCATCGAAATATCTTCATCAGGTCGCAACTTACATCTGTGTAGTGTAAGTTTATTTACAACACCCCCCCCCCCCCCGTATATCTTTACATCTCTTATCTTACTGTAAATTTACAGGACTGAATTATTTTGACCATCTTCCTTTGAATCCAGTGGATTGAAATTTTACCTTCCGCGTCACAAATTCAAGCTACTGAACTTCTACATAACTTCGGAATCTACATCGTAACTCTTAATAATTTAATATTCTACTTATCACTCTAATTAACAAAATTTCTTAAATCTCTAAAGGTTCATTTCACATTGATTCAGGATTTATAAAGATTAAGCTATATTGATATTTTTTGGTTCAAGGGCAATTCATTTTTTTTTTGTATTATGCATAAATTTAGGTTAATACCTCAATTATTAAGTTCCGTGTTTGTGAACAACAATATAGATAGCACACAACTTCTACAAGAATGTGTTAATTATACAGAAAATAATACCACGGCTACTATTGTGTGAAAATCTTATGACCACGCCATCATCAAGTTTCTCAAAGAAACGTTGAAATAATTTGCGAACAAGTGTAATTAAGAAATACAAAAGATGTTTAAAGACTAGAACACCTCCTTGGAAAAAAAGAGGACAAAAAAAAAGGAAAGAGAAATATGCTTTTCATTCTTTTGGAGCAAAATTTTTAAGTACAATGAGCAAAAACATGTAACTTTTTCGTGAAACAAACCACCTTTTTTGAAAGACAAATTCGGTTTATTATTTGTTTAATTACATACATTCTTCGTGAGTGCGACGAGTGATAATTCAAAGTTTCACTTTTTAACTTGTTTTTCCTTACTTTACTTGCTTTTAAGCAGCTCGTAAGGAATTTAAGAAAGGAATGGTGTATTTAAATACACCGGCGGTAAGAATGAAGAAAAATTCTAGGACGGAGAGCGTCTAGAGGATGGTTTTACGTAATTTGCTACATTTCTTACGCGTCATAAGAGAGACGGCTTTTTTTATACGTTGTCTCTATTTTTGTTTTTGAATGTATATTTTTCACATTTTTGTTTGAAACGCGTTTTGTTAAATAACTGAAAAATACTTTTTTTTTTGCTGTTCTTTATATTTTTATTTCTTCTTTGTTTGTGGGAAGACACAAAAATACTTTGCGCATGATGCGAACGATTAAGGTAAGATTACATTCGACAAAAAAGGAAAATACGTCCTGTTCATTTTCACATTCACTACAAACAGGTTTGTTAACACTGTTTTGAATCTTTCAGTATACAAATCGGTATACAGGGAAAGTTTCATAAATTTCTGGAATAAAATTTGTTTCAGTATTTCAGAGTGAGCTAATGATTTTCCCATATATTTCCTGAGATTATAATGATTGTTTTATTAAACATGATAACTATTTTAAATTTTAATGCACATTATAAAGCTTCCTAAGAAAAATATTTACTTGAAATTTACTGCGAGGGCTTAGTGAAACCATGTATTTAAAGTGAATTAATAGTTTGTAAAAGTATCATGCAATTACGTAGTAAAAAATGTTAAATTCAATAGAGTTTGATACTTCCATCGCTCACCCTTGAGGTTTCTCGAATTCGATACTTTTGTTTATTTATACAAAGTTTAGGGCGAAAAAATGTTGAAAACTTGGAACAAAAAATCGATGTGTGATAAAAGTGTAAGTTTAGGCGAGTTTAATGATTTTAAAGCCGAACAGCACTATCTTATGTGTTCAATATGAAAACTCGAGCAAAAAAAAATCCAAGGTATGATGAATGTTTTGCTTGTGGTTAGATAAACGCGAGGAAATTTCTTAGCGATCAAAAGTCCAATTCAGTTTTACTTTACCAGTGCAACCTAAATGACTTTCAAAGTACTTTAATTAATTTTTGTTTAGAAACTTTCCACCCAATTAGGTTCCATGACTTCATTAATCAAAAATTAAAGCTGAACCCAGCACATTAAGATTTTCAATTAATGAAAATCTTAGCAGATTTCTTACAGGGAAAACAGAATATTTCCATCAGCTACATTTATTCTACGCTTCTTACATTTTCAGCAAGAAATAAATTTTGAATTTGAGCATACTGGTTTTTAACGAAAAATAGAAAGCAGTATTAATCAAGTCAACAAATTAGTATATCACCGATGTAAAATACTCCAGTCTGAATAAACAAATTATTTGACCTAAATTACATGCACTGCCATTCCCAAAAAAATTCAAATCTTTTGAGAAAAAAAATTATGAAAAAATTATCAACATTAATATTACTCTTTATGACAAAACAATAGGCCTATACACAAAAAATGCTATCTGGTGGGAAGAGTGTGTTTATGTGAATATTGTCTAAACTGTAACCGAAATGAACTTTTGATCGATTTGTCTAAAAGCGACTCGATATCTAAGGTATAACCTATAAGTAAATCGAAATGATAGTAGATACGCATGTAGGTATAGAGGAATGACAGTGAAACGACAGTTAAAGACAAAAATGGTCTTCGTTATATAATAGGATCTTCTTATAAGGAGTTGTTTAGAATACACGCAATATTCGTTCGTTTTCTTCGAAAATAGTTGCGGCAACCGTGAGGTTTACAAAAGAGCAGCAGTAGCAGCAACTCTTAGTAAATGCACATTTTGCGTGCGAAGCGCTTATGAACATAACTAACTGCATGCCTTACCGTGATATACTCGAAAGCAGGTCAAGCGTATTTGTTTCGTGCAAGTGTTTCTTGTTGTTTTTATTTCCCAGGAATTTCCTGAAATCTCTAATTAAACTGGACAGAAAACATATCATGGAATGCGAATATCATACTCCGCTTATTCGTGCTTACAATCAAGTCAGTCTCAAATTTTATATTGCAATGTAACCACGAGTGAACATATCGGAAGTTGAACATCAAATTGGTAAGTTGAAATCGGTGAAACAGTTTAATAATAATATATAGTTAATAAACAATTAAATTCTGAGATTTAAAAATAAAGTAAACATTATTTCTCAATTGATCCTTTTATTATCGTGCACGATATATTCCCCCCTTATGCCAAAGATATGACTGTGCACATTTTTGTTTGGGTTTATCAGCTGGTTGGATCACTTATTTTGCTCTCCAAGTTTCGCCAGAAACAGGAATGCCTATCTTCTATTGAAACACATTTTAAAATGTTTTAAACTTCCAAAAATTCCATACATTCAAACGCAATTTTCTAAGTTCTTGAAATTTGCACATTTTTTTTCCCGGCAGACATACCAGAAGCATGAACGTGCAAACTTCCAAAACATGGGGAATGACGTTTAAATGTTTACCTATGTTATTGTATGAATGTCATTTCCCGGAAATATTTTGTAACATGCGTTTCAATAAGTTAAACATCCGCGTTTCTGGCAAAATAAGGGATCTAACCAGCTCATAAACCCAAAAATTGAAAATTTGCACATTCATGCTTTTGTAATGAGAAGGACGATGTATGTTAATAAAATGAACCACCTCCGAACGTGGATGTTTGGTCATTCGTTAGAATTTTTTGAACTTCAAAAGTTTGAAAAATTAAAATATAAAAAATTTGAATTCAACTTTTTTTAAATACTTCCGATTAGTCAATTTCTAAATCGGGGATTTACTTTATTTATTTATTGATAAAATCACGCAACCCAATGCAGTGGAGTGAATATGCCCAATATGCTCAATTACAGTGGAGTGAAAAAAAGACATTAACAGCACGTTGCAATAAAGAAAGGCACATGACAATACAAATAATAATAATAATAAAGTTACACGAATAAATATATACATATATGCAAGGAGGAAAAATAAAGCATGTCAAAAAAAGCACATGAGAACTTCCATACTTGAGGAAGCGAAAAAGAGGAGAATTTTCCAACACGTTAGTTTTCGGTATGGTGGGACATATAAGAGATTTCGGTTACGAAGATTGATGTTATTACACTGAAAACTGATTTGCGCTAAAATGCCTGGTATATCCAAGTCGAAGTGCAAAATTTTAATAAAAAAGGTGATAAAATCATTTAGACCGCGGACTTCGAGTGATTCATAGTTAAAACCAGATCTGAGTATTTCTGTAGGAATTCGAATATCAAAACGTTGAAATTTCTTGACATAAACGAAGCCCTAAAGCCTATTTTGTCAATTCTTTTTATGCTATTGAACGAGTGATATGGATTCCAGGATATGGAACAATATTCTAGAACTGATCTGACATATGAATTGTAAAGAGGTAGAAAGGAGTCTGCATTTTGAAAAAATTGCTGTTGCGAATTATGAAACCGATATTTCGTGATGCTTTTGAAATAATGTCATTAACATGTTGGTTGAAATTAAAAGTCCTATGAAAAGTGGCATTTAGGTTCTTCATGTACTCTACTCTCTCGAGCGTTTGATTATCAATATTGTATACTGGATAGGGCTATGGTTCTTACTGAAAGACAAACATTTACACTTGGAAATATTTAAGTACAATTTATTGGTATTACATCATGAACTGATTAGTTCGACAAAATTTTGTAGCGTCTCAGCGTCTTCTGTACTATTTATGACTTGGAAGATTTTGACATCACCAGCATACATCAAACGATTAGAATTAACGTGATTTTCCAAATCATCGATGAATAAAATAAAAAGCAAAGGGCCCAAGATGGACCCCTGAGGAGCACCAGCAAGACAAGTATAATAGGAAGATTTAGAGCCACTAAAACTTACTTGTTGTTATCGGCCTATGAGGTAGGATTCGAACTTAGCAAGGTGACCAGAAAAACCGCAAGCCCTAATTTTTGAAGGAGGGATAGTATGGTTTAACGTTATCTCAAACGCTTTATCAAAAAATCAGTGTAGATTTCGTCCAGTTGTTGGTTTTTGTCAATAGCTTGAACAATAGCCTGAGATATTACCACAAGATTCATACTAGCAGATCGTTTAGGCAAAAAACCATGCTGATGTGTGTGTGCAATTTTACTAACAAATGTCGAATAAACGTTCTTACAAAACATAAGTTTTAATAGGGGTTAAATATTCAAAACAAGGGATCCAACCAGCTGATAAAACCAAAAACTGAAAATTTGCACATTCATGCTTCTACCATGAGGGGGACGATATAGTATCACGTGCAAAAACTTTTAACAAAAACCAAAAGTAGATTGAAATATGTACGAAATTGAAATATTCCAAAATACAGTAAAAAAATACCATTGCTAAAATCGTTTGTAATTTAAATTTTATCAAATTGAATGACAAGAATGAAATCATTAAAATGGCAATCTAATAGCTCCAACCAAAACTGCATTTTTACACAGACACTTTCAACGTAAACATAAGCATGGTAGACTTTCATATATTATTATGTAGGAGATAGTGTGAGTATATATACTCAAACAGTATTTTTGTTTCAACAGAATTCTGTCACCAACTTGAGTTTTTAAATCTTAATTCAGAAACGAAGCTTGTTATTCCGTAATAAAGGAGAGGACGTTGCATATACTTACTTCCCAGAGGAATAAACATCACGCAACATAAAACGGGAGAACTCAAAGACAAGAGCATATAAACGAGAAGGATAAGTTCTTTTTTTTTCATCTTCTCTTATTTCTTCGAAGCTTCCACTGTCAAGACCAAATAGCAAGGAAACGAATTTTCTCGCATTGCCAATTAAAGTTAAATGAGAACACGCCAGGCTCCGTAAGAATCTGTTTGGGTCCCCAATTTCTGGATGCGAGAATTTACAACTGTGCGATGCGAAATGATTTCCGTAGGGAATCATGCCCCAAAGTTGGGACGGTGTAAAAAGAAAAAAATATATATGTGGAACAGAGAGAGAGAAACAGAGACAGGTAGAGAGAGATGAAACTAAATTGAGTTAGAAAGAGAAATATAAAGAAAAAATATAACTTGTTGAAAAATCCGACACAGAAAAAAAAAATCATCTCAATCAAATTCCATATCTTCAAATGACAATTTTAAAACAAACGATGCGAAATGTTTCACGAATCTGTTTTTTGTGAATTATTTTTACGCATACCTAAAAAAAAAAATAGCATAATCTGAATAAAAAGATTAATTACAGGGATCTAAAATTCTGTCATCTCAAACACGAGAAATATATACAACTTCATACGTATATATATTTATTTTTATTTATTTATTTATATGAGAAACGGTATATTTAATTCTAAGTTTATTCACGTTAGAATCGCGATAAGAACGTCGAAACAAAATTTCAACGATTAAATTAAAGTAAAGAAGGCTATTCAAAAGAGATTTAAGAAATATATTTCTGTTGAGTTTTCATAAAAGAAATTATGTATATATTTTATACATGAAATAGATATAATACTCTTGTACTTTTATTTTTTTACTGAAGTTTTAGCCTTTAACTATATAACGAACGCTATAATTTGTTTTCGTTGATTTTCAAGGAATTTTTAGTATTTTAGAATATAATATCGAAATGTTTGATGGACTAAGAGTTTTTTCCTGTTTTTTATTTTATTTTACAACCTGCAGAACCGAAAGTTTCAAAGAAATGCAATTAGATATCTATTATCAAAACCACATTGTAATAATAACACATTGGTCGCTAGTAATCGATATTTTGTCAGCTATTTCAGAGCTGAATATATTTATCGAATGTGTTAGGAATTTGATAAAACATTTCATTGCTCTACAGTGTAGTAAAAAAAAATGGTAAAAGAGGCTAATGCCAACATTTTATTATTATTTTGCACATTTTTGGCATTTCTTTACTTCTCGTCCTAAATTATTCGCATTCAATTTTCTGTAACCTCTCAATTCTTACTATTCCAATTTTTAAAATAAATTATATTTTTCTGAATCTGTTGCGTAAGATACATTTTTATACTATGTTGATATAAATCACATAACGTTAACAATAAAGTTTTACGTAAAAGATCTGATGCAACAAATTTCCATTTGTCCGATATAATATATATATATATATATATATATATATATATATATATATATATATAACGATTAAATTATATATATATATATATATATATATATATATATATATATATATGTGTGTGTGTTTTTATGGCGAATTCAAGTTACTTCATTCCTTGTTTGATCTTCACTCCTGAGCAGAAATGTATGTCAAGTGCTCAGCAAATTCTTATACGAATATCGGAACGTCTGAGTGCATCACATGCAAGTCTACATGCAGATCGTGTATTCAACATTATTTTACCCTCATAAGTTTTTAACAATATCATTCCATCAATAACAATTTTATGTAGTTTCATCGTCTTATGTCATGCAAAATCATTGTTGGGCAAGTATATAATAATGAATAACATTTCAATAAAAATACTCAACTTTCTTGCTTCTCAAGAATACTGAGAAAAATTTACAATATGCATATAATTTTGCCTAGTGTTATTTAATATATGTTTTACTGATTTAAAATTAACTGAATCAGCAACTGTGTATGATAATATGAATCATAATCACATCTTCCCTGAACATTGTCAGCGGTGGTCAAAAAAGGGAAGTTCTCTTCACGTTCTTCTAGTCATTCTTCCGCTTTTCCGAGACTTAGTTTGCCCTGTAGTGTAGTATGCCTTAAGGTTTTATGGGCCATACTTACAGAGGAATGTGGACTTGGTGGACATAGAA
The DNA here is from genome assembly GCF_987345545.1 of Pholcus phalangioides. Classification (NCBI taxonomy): domain Eukaryota; kingdom Metazoa; phylum Arthropoda; class Arachnida; order Araneae; family Pholcidae; genus Pholcus; species Pholcus phalangioides. The sequence continues at coordinate 25,317,593 of NW_028301600.1, forward strand.
GAGCTACGCGTGCACTTGTTGGCACAGAAGGCTGGAGCTATGAAGAGAGACTTAAATTCTTGAATATGTTTACATTGGAAGAACGCAAGTGTCGGAGGGGGGTTATGATCGAAGCGCTTAAAATTTTCAGTGGAATGGATAGGATGGATCATGTGCTATTAATACACAGCCAATCAACTGCTTCGACAAGGAGACACCAGTATCATTTATAAGGGTCAGTTCCAGGGGTTGTGGTGTCACATAGTTTTTCTCTGATAGGGTTATTAATAAATGGAATAGGTTACTTCCGGGGGTCGTGAATTCTGACACAATTGGCACATTTAAAAAGAAATACGATGTACATTGAAATATATCGAGAAGCTATCCATACTTAGGTAAGAAAATCATGATATTTTTATGAGGAGTGTATTATATATTATTAATTGTTGTCGAGACATATTTTTATATTGGTTTGCTGTATTTTAGTCATATTTTGGCATCCGTATTTTTTATGGTCATATCTATTTCTTTTCAAGAACTTGATTGGGCAAATTGCCTGTTGTGGGCTTTGTGTTTGTATTTGTATACAACTATCTTTTCAGTGAGGGGGCCATATGAAATATATGAACGTTTACGCATAATCAATATCCGAAACATAAAATATAATTCTGAAATAAATATTTAAGAAAGTGGAACTATGTGATAATTTAAAGCTATCTGATTTTAAAAGTATCTTTCTCTCTCAAGCATTTTCGGTATAATCAAGTAAAGTTATGTTACGGAATTCTAACATCATTATATCAAATAACATTGGTTAACTAATATATGTCCCAGACTCTGTCATGAAGCTGGAAGAGATCTCGGCAACTGGATAAGTCCAGTGGCAAAGTTCTAGTGTTCATTCATTTATTGTTAGCTAGCATATCAATTTAAGGTGTTCTAGATATATTTTTCTCTCATATCTATACAGTTGCTATTTGACTGTATATTAGAGTGAAGTTTATCGCATATATAGTACATTTGGGTAATATGGAATAAAACTTTTATTTTTTTTTTATTATTCCAATATGAAACATGGTAAAACCCTGAAAACAGTATTTCTATAAAATTTGTTTTCTTGTCTTTGCATTGACAAGTGTTTTTAATGTTGACAAGTGCGTATTTAAAACTATGTAACTAACGAAAAAGGCATGTCATATAATCATTTTCGTGGGGTACGATGGAAAAGGGGGTTCAAAATGAGGAAAATCAATACGAATTGATCAAAAACAAGATTTTATGTGTGTATCATAACGTTCACTGTTTGTTTTCGTAGTTGATGATGCGGAGTTGTCATATTCTGTGTCTATTCACAAGAGTAACAAATGCAATGTCCCTATTCTGCCACGAAAAAAGCCAAGGTGGATCCAGAAAAAACAGGACATTATTTCTAGACCTTTCTTCTTCTATATTCCAGCCCAACTCAGATAATACGTATAGTATTCCATATTACCCGATATACCATCTGCGAAAAAATAACGTTCCATCTAACCACAGAGAATTGCTAGCTAATAAAGAACGCAGCATAATAATATACAACACTTGTGATGTACATTGTGCTTAGTTTCACATTATTACGCACATTTCCAGTCATTTATGAACACTTTTGAAAACATGCCTAATTAAATTTCTGGAAAAACAAATATCCTCCTATAAGCAGCCGTGATGATGGTGACAACCAAGCGACACCGACTCTATAGCATCATGGGTGCATTTTGAAGTTTTTATCACTGTTCCATTTGAAGACAGAGAAAACCTGGTATTCCATATAATCGGAATGTATACTATTTGTAACCACTTTTATGGTTATTTTATTTTTCATTGCGAAGTTCAGAAAAGAAATGATCTTCTTGTGTAATATTGAAGCCGTGAGCGAGATATAAGTATATTTAATGATATATTCCGTATAATTTTGCCGATACAAATTGGGAACGCAAGAAAGTATCAATGTTCATGAGGTATAGGAATGCAATAAGTTTTGTTTTTATTTCCTTTCACAATTTTTCCTTTGCGTAACATCGATACCTCCGATCTCAAACGAAGGAAACTGTTGCTCAAATTAAATCAGAACTATGCTCAAATTCTCGACGAAAGAGATGTGCAAATGTGATTGGTAGAAGGGATTCGAGCAAAGATTTTTGAAAATTTCTCAGAATAACTACGAGAAGAGGAAAATGGAAGTATGTATAGATTTATATACATAAAAGTAAAATAAAAAAAATATTTTACGTCAATACGGAGCAAAAGGAGATCAGTTAATATTCCATGTACGTATTTCATTTCTAAGTATCTATGCGGAATACATTACCGGATTTTGTTCTCAGGGAACTGCAGAACGGCCTCAATTCGGTTTCACGTGTAAGCCGAGAAAGGCGTAAGACGTTTTACTGAAAACACAGTAAAAAAAAAATCCACAACAAGAACAGGGGAATACAAAAAAAGAGTAAAAAGGGTAAAAAGAAATGGAGAAAAAAAAAATAACCCAGGGTACCACATTTTTCTTTAAAAAGAGGATTCACCCTCTTTCTTTGCCCTTTCCGCGATAACTGGCAAAAGTAAAGAGGAAAAATCAGGGATGCTAATCAGAAATTTAAAACAGAAATATATAAATTTTCGCTACGTTTTATGTCTGAGATTTGCATATAAGCACGATAAATGTGGGAACGGTGGAAGTTCCAGCACAGGACTAGCAATTGCATTCGAAGTAATATATTAGTTTTCGTATTAATTTACATGTAAATTAGACTGCAGTACTCTACCGAGAAATTTCTCCGAATGTGTGTCCCCCCTTCTAGAATACCAGAGTAATGCTCATATCCATAGTATGGGAACCCTTTGAAATATCTGAATTCCGTGTTCATATGTATATACATAAATATATAAATAAACTTTAGAATGGAATGTGCGGTGTGGTATTTTTCGTTTCAATGTAACCGACTCGGAACCATTGTGCATAATGCGAAACAGATGCGAATAACATCTGGAATTCATTTTTACTCATGTATCAAGTTCTCAGGTGTAATATTTTTCTCGGCCGCGTGTTATGAATTATAGTGATGGGGGAAGAGCGAAACCGCAAGAAAATAGCTTCGTAAAAATATAAACATATATAAATATTATACAGACTAGTGATCGTGCTGTATGCCGCATTTTTTTAATGTCTTTTAGGACTATTCATACCTGAAAATTCCAACCGGAATAATCTTTGAAAACGCCGACATACTCGTTTTCACTGGAGTGAGCAACGAAAAGGAATTTCTCTCATTCCATATCAAAATATTGCAATGAACTACAGCAACAAAAAAAAAATGGCATTTGTTGAATTCACGTGTGTTCCAGTAAATCCTTCAGAAGGCGTAGTTTTCTGTCTTAGTGCAGTCGGGATTCTATAAAACGAGATATGAATGCGTTCATCCATTTTGTATTTGCAAAACGCTTCGCAACACCACCCGCTAGCTACGGTGCCAAATTTCACGCTTCTCTCCACGCTTCACTCCAGAGATCTTCAACTTTCCATTCTATTTCCAGGGTTTGAGAAAATTCGTAAACCCTGCTCTTTCGGAGAGCTTGGTGGGAGGAGAGCTGTGTTCTTTACGAGTGTGTGGAACTCATTAAATCGGCGACATTGCTTATCCGCCTACATTATACGGAATCTATTTCTGAATGTGAAAAGTAAACAGACCACGGACAACGAACACTTAGAAGATATGCGACTTTCGTTTAACGAGCGGTTCTCTGTAAGTTTAAAACCATCTACACCATAAGCGATTGAAATCACCCACGCTGCAGAATTTTGCGCGGCTTATTCCTTCTTTTTGTGATTTTGACTTTTAATAACGATTCATGATCAACTAAAATAGATGTAGTAGGTGTTTTAAATCTCTCTATTTTTGTCTAGTGAAATCAAAGTTTTTCAAATAATAACGATACTTGTTTCTTTTAAAGAATCCAATGGGTAAGAGCTAATGGCTAAACTAATCTACTTTGAGCAGCAGTAGTCTCATAGATAGACAGCATTTCTGTCCATTGCTGGAGTAACGTAAAATCCTGAAGGTTAAAATTATATATATATATACTCATCCAATTCATCGTTATTTCTGTCTTATAAATCCGCACATAAAAATTTCATTGTTCACGAATGAAATCTTTACTGAATAGAAAGTGTTGTTCCCATGTTCTTGGAGAAAATATGCTGATTCATCAATTGAAATCTATACGCTTTATCTATGTCTATAAAACATTAAAAATCCTTTTTACCAACCAATTTTTTAATTTTTATCTTTTTCATCCTCTCAGAAAAAAAAATATCCTCAGATGAGACTTAGCAGCATACAATATACACTCATGTCCATAAATTAAGGATAATTCAGAATCCCACGGAAATCGAAATCTAAAGTAAAAATTTCACCTGTAGAATTATCACACACATCTGCAAGAATTATATGCAAATTTCAGGAAGCCACCAGATGATGCCGATAGTAAGTCACAATGACGAGAGTGTAAGATGGGGGTATATATGGAATGGTGGCAAAGAAGTAAAATTGTTCACAAGAGTTCTGTAAGGCGCTCAGTGCCATAAGCGAATAGTTATGACACAGAGGACGCATGTGGATGATTTTTTACGTGGTAGAATTATCGGCCGCCTGGAATGTGGGCGTACTCAGATGGAAGTATCCGAGGAACTTGGAATTATCCATCTCTAGCCTTTGGCAACGATTCCAAGATAACGGAAATGTTAGTAGACGTTACAGTACAGGTCGCCCCCGAGTTACAACGCCGAATGAAGACCGGTATTTGGCAGTAACTGCCAAAAGCAGGAGACGGAGCACAGCATCCGACCTGTCTCGTCAGCTATCTGCAGCCACGGGTACCACAGTTTCAAGGCAAACCGTGTACAGACGTTTGAGTGATATTGGTCTATATGCTCGCAGGCCTGTCAGATGTGTTCCGCTCACGGCAACTCAATGCCGGCAGCGATTAGCCTGGAATAGAGAACATGCAATGTGGACATCGTCACAGTGGGCTTGTGTGATGTTTTCCGACGTGTCCAGGTTTAGCTTGCAGTCTGATTCACGTCGGACTTTCATATGGAGAACGCCAGGTACCCGTTACCACCAAGACAACATCATTGAACGACACCGTTACGGTAGTGCAGCATTGCTCGTTTGGGGTGGAATTATACTGGGTTCCAGAACAGATCTGCATGTTCAAACCGGAACTATGAAAGCCAAAATTTATCGGGACATCATTCTGGAACAACATGTACGTTTGTTAAGGGGTGCCATGGGCGCAGAATTTGTGTTTATGGATGACAACGCCCGTCCTCACCGAGCAAACATCGTAAACGAATGCCTTGAATCTGAGGGTATAAACCCGTATGGAATGGCCAGCATTCTCACCTGACTTGAATCCGATAGAGCATGTGTGGGACATGCTTGGCCGACGAGTTGCAGCCCGTCAACCACCTCCTACATGTGTACCAGAACTTCGGAGAGCATTGCTTGCTGAGTGGAGTGATCTTCCCTAAGATCAGATCGATAATTTGATACTCAGCATGCCTAGGCGTTGTACGGACTGTATTTCATCGCATAGGAGACATACAATGTATTAACCATCATACCAACCATGTAATAGTAAGTTTTTGTAAAGGAGATATTTTTTACAATTGGTCCAGGGAGCAAAAATCGTAGTTTTTATGAATGGTATCATACATACACCATCGTTTTTGTTCTTTATCTTTTGTTTAATAAATGGGCTTTATGAATAAGTAACGTTTGTTTTGTTTCTGAACCATTATTTGCCGGAGCTGGCATTATCCTTAATTTATGGACATGAGTGTACTTTAAGAAATTTCGATTTTTCTTAACTTAAAATCCGTGGATTATACGCAAAAATTGCGTTACATAAAACATCTGAAACAAGTCAGAAATCTACCAAAAAATTTATCACCATGAAGAATTAACAAATGAGGACCCATAAAATATATACCATAAGAATAATGCCCATATAAGATATAAGATATAGCCATAAAAACATATAATCTGAATATTCCTATTCTTAAAGCTTACGTCTATTATAAATTATTACCTGTCCGACTTTTTTACACAATTATTTAATCTCAATTATCATGTTTAACACAATTAAATCCCCTGACCATACAAAAAAACCTATTACGACTTTAAGGTACCAATCACAACATTTATAATACAAGAACTCAGAATCATCTTATTCCACCTCACTCCAGAACTAATGTTTCTTTTAACAATAATACAAATTCTCCTGGGCCTAGATTGTGAAATAATCTGCCCCACACTCTAACACTTATAGTCTGCCCATGTTCAAAAGCTAAAAAATCATTTGTAAATAATTATAATCAATCGTACTCAAAAAATTACCTGTCAAAGAACTTGTTTCGCTTTTTCACTTGGTACTAATTATTTTATTTGTATTACGTGTGATAAACTATTATATATACCTTCCAGGTTTCATGCTGTTGCCACTGTGCTTTTACATAGGGCAGGGGTGCTCGTCAAGTCTCATGGCCTCTTCTTCCCCCCCCCCCTATTGTCCTATCTACATCACTACATCATTCATATTTCATAATTACTTTTCTGCAATAATTATTTGTATATTTCACCCCCCCCCCTTTTCTGTACACGTATGATATGCTTGATTCTATGAAATAGACGAATAACAAAATTCGAATTTGAATTATCAATAAATATTTTATTAAAGAACAAAACGTCGACATCAAAGGTTTTAATTTTAATATCATTCGGGGATTTTCCAGAAAAACATTATTGGTCTTCTTACCCCGAAATATAAAAGAACAAACTTTTTTTCATATTTAATTCTTTCTCTCTTCTAAAGTCACTATCGATGAAAATGTCACTTCATAAAACGTCAAAATAATTGGACACGAGAAAAATCATCAGCTATTCCAATGAGCGTTCCTTACTAAAACATACGTATAACAAATGAGAAAAGAAAAACAAAAACAAAATCTCTATCTAGTGCAATAGATCTTCCACATAAACATACATGTAACGTTCTTTTCTCCCGTCTTTCGTAGAGCTTCATTGTTAAAGACACACTTTGCATCGCAATTTTTTGAAGTTCTCCATCCTATTTTTTTTTTCATGGAACCGTTCCTCTCCCTATAATCTTACTATCTACGTCAGTCTTCCTCCAACCTTCATCAAAATAACTAAAATATGTAAAACGGTATGAACAGCTCGATGAATGATTGCGCTATCTTGCTCTCTCCGAAACACACAGAGAGAAGTAGCCGAACACAGCTTTTCCATTAGGTTTAATGAGAAGTGTATCACTTTCAATACATCCGTCTTTTAACCCTTTTCGCTGAGAGCACGTCGATTGCTTTGCATAAGCAGCGACGCTGCAAGAGTACTGTGCAGTATGTAGTGCATGCATGTGTCTGTCTGTCAAGAGGGTGGGGTGTTGTAGAAGAAAACATCCCGGTTCTTTGTATCCTTACCCCTACAACATTAACCGTTGCGGGTTTTTCTGTCTATACATCTCTGCCTTTCTATTCTGTTTCATATTTTTTGTTACTCTTTTTCATTTAGCATTTATCTTCCCCCTTGAGTATTGTTCTGTTGAAACATGGAAAAAATATTTTACTAATGTTTTTTATTATGATATCGTTCGTCGTCATTCGTCTCTCCTTCACCCGCGGTGCTCTTCCTTTTAATAATTCTGAGTTCTATACATTGGTCATATTTTACGATAAAAATAAAGAAATCAGTATCTCGCCTAGCAACGTTAATTCTCCGACCCTTAAAATAAAAAATAATAAAAATCTCTACTGCAAAAATGAAACACGCCAACGGGTGTTTATGTGTGATTTTGACTTCTCTTTGTGGTTTGAGCTGATGCGAGTGTACGATGAATTATTGAAATGATTCTTAAATAATGGTTGGTTTGATCTGAATAGTAAGACCGATACCGTGCGATTTTTGAAAGCTTGATCATGTGGTTTTTTTTCCAAGAAAGTATTTGTTTATCAGATTTTATTTTTGTATAATAATTATCGCGCACACCATCAGACTAACTGAAAAAAAATTATTCACGCTACTTTTTTTCTGTACATATCTAGATACAGTGTATGCTTTTAATAAATCAATATTAAAAAAAATAATTTATAAAAATTAAACAGTAGTATTTTTTTTTGTAATTTTGTATTTGAGTATGCAAAATGTACTTTAACGCAGGGGAGGGAGGTGTCCGTTAAATCGCAAATTTTAATTACAATACATATATCAGAAACAGATCTCTCTGTGAATATAAACAGTGTAATAACAAGCAAAATATTTTAGATAAAATAGAGATATCAATGTTTTAAATATATATGGTAATCGTGTGATTGAATATGCCTATCGCCGAGTTATTTCATTTGTTGTTGCAAAAATAATGTATAAATCAATCCGTGAGATCCCCCCCCCCCTCCCTCAAATTCTAAGAAAGTTTAAGAAATCGAGGTTTGTTGTATTCGGGTTTACTGCAGAAGGATTTTAATTCAAGACAATGTCATGCGCGCGAATGCTTCTTTTAAACATCAGGCACCTCCAACGAATAGTGGAAAATACCGGAAAGGGGCGGAATGCCAAATCCATGTTCGGAGATATGGGGGGGATGGTGGGTGAGCAATGCCTACCATCCCCCATGGAGGATGGAGGAGCCGACTGATCTGATGTATATGCGTATATATGAACTGACATCATCATCATCACCATCATGCGCCCCCCCCCCCAGACTTTCATGTTTATCTCCGCCTTTGGTGTTATCCTTGGTAATATAAGTAAACGTTGTTCGGTGCCGCCATCTATTTGAGAAATAATCACAGGGAGAATCGGCAAAATATTATTGCTTGTAAATATTTGTGGTTGTTGGGGGTCTACGACGCTCTGTGGATAAACTTTTTCTGGTGTAGTTATAAATTATCTAATCTTAAAACAACAGAAATGTATCAGAGAAGTTCAGAATGAATGATGTTTTTCGTCATTTGTCATGTCGTTTGTGGTTCGGAGTATAGAATATAATCTGATGTTTCGATACTCATCAAGAATGAAAAATCAATACGGAAGAATAAAAATTGTCTCGAGTTGTGTGTTATATAGTTATATAATTATATTTTCTGTTACTTCCCATTAACCAAGGTCTGTTTTGTCTGAGGAAAAGTCTGTTTTTGAGGGAAAACTGGATTCGTTGTGGAAATGAGTTTTTAAAAGGAAAATTCACAGTACTTTTTTTCTTCGCAGGAAAATATATTCCTTCCAAAAATTCATTTTCATATTTAATTCAGTTCTTCTACAACTTGTATGAATAGTGCAGAGTGGCGTGATCTCTCTATAGTCTTTGAATGATTATGATGTTTATGAAACTTTAAGGCATTACAATTCAAACGAGTTGAAACATCGGAACATACTTGTTGTTAAAATATAAAATAAAACAAAGTTAATTACCTTTTATTTGATAAATATCTCTTTTGTAGAGATCCTGAAACATAACACTTCAATTTCATGCAACTTTTTGTTCTCATAACAATATTGTTAGCCGCTATTGTTGGAACCGCTTACCGGAAAGACTTGTTTCAAAACAAATCATTCCGTTTTGAGCATTGTTGTTTATCTGCTTTTATCAAGCTGCAAGAAGGAATGAAAAACAAATACATTTCGAACGAGTAACGGAAGCCAATCTTACGTACAAAATAGAAACGACAATTTTCATCGATGGAACACCAGCAAATTCGATGGCACGCATACAAAAAGAACGAGTAAAAGAACAAAGAAAACGTCATTCCATTTATCCTGACAATCAAAGTGATTCATATATAATAAACAAGACAAGATCATCCTTCTGACGTGAACTCTTTATCTCTGGAGAATCTAGTTTCATTAATAACAAGAAACAATTAAAATTTCTGCACCTGCTACTTCGAGGATTCAATTAATGGGTTGGAAAGAAGATTTAAGGAATATTTATTTGCCGCTAAAGATAATTATGGTCTAAAATGATTGGAGATAACCGTTTAATCCAATGAATGACAAAGAGAGAGGGGTCATAATACGTAGTTGGAAAAATCGAAGAAATGACTTTTATCGATAGAGGTTGTAACTCTGAAACTTGAGCAATTTCGTCAACTCATTATTTTGAAGAAAATTTCGCTTCCTCATTATTGACTTACATTTGTCTCACTCTTGCTTGCTGCACGCTCCATGTTTCAATGTACGAAGTTAACTTAAATTAATGAATTAATTTGAAATTCAACGAAGGTTTTTCTAGGTTTTTTTAAATGCATACAGTTATTATTTTAAATGAAGGACGTAAAAATGATTTAGAAAATGAAAATAAAAACATAATTATTCATTATTTACTGCAAATCTGGATTGTAATTATCAAAAGTTTTTCTAAAATCATAATTACCATAATTCATCGTTTTTCGGATGACGTATAATTGTATTATTTCTTGAACACCAGATATGTATTTTTAAGTTTTAAACGGTTCGTACTATACATTAATCTTAAAATGAATAGCTTTGTTAAATGTGTAGATACGAAAAAAAAAATCATTAAGACATAATTTCGGCAGTACTTGAGAAAATTGTTTTGAGAGTATGAAATTAGATTCAAAAAATTCACAAATGATTCGTTGGAACTTCAATTTTGCTTAAAAAATGAAAATCGTATTTCAAGGAAATATTTATATAATAAGACCTATACAATTATTTCCAAGTATATTAGTTATTTTAAAACCATGCTCACGTGTTTTCCCTTTCATAATGATTACCAAGTTGGTAATTTTGAAAAAAATATACAAATGAACTGATGCAATATTGTAAGCAATTTATACGTTGAAATCCAGTTATGTGTGTTGTCGATTCATTGTAATACATGTTTAGCTACTGTATACAGTATTTAGGAATATAAAGCTCCGTTTTGTCGTATTTTAAATGAAATTTTTTCGCAGATCATTTCATAAGTTCCAAAACTTCAAGGGTGTCATTGCTTTTTTCAGGGTATATATCAGCAGGTGTGTTTGTGCTGTCTTATATTTTACAGGTATTATATAAGATGCAAAATATTATTCAATAATAAAATAAAATTAACAACACTGATTCAATTTAAAAAGATATATACTTTCGGTACCAGAGAAAGTGTTCAACAATTTGAAGAAAAGAAAACGAGATAAATTTACGTTGTACGTTGGTTAAAAAAATATTTAGGAATGAAACGCGCAAAAGAAAGATATTAATTCAGTTAATTTTGAACACGATAACCATTTTATGACATTATACGAAGTTTTTATATCGAGGCAAACAAAAGAGACCATCAAAGGTGATATCGGCACACGCAATTGGAAATCGTGCACTACCACGTGGCTACAAGTAAATAAATATTCAATTGTGTATCACTAGATAACTAATGTTAGAATACATTACAAGGATGTATCAAAATATTACATTGACAGCACACTAAGTATCCAATAACTCGTCAAATCTCGAAAAAAGTTACGTTTTATCTAAAAATACAAGGAATCGCTTATCTATTATTCATAAGACATACTAGTGTGGCGTAGTCTCATTCTTCCCCCCCCCCCCCTACTATATTCGTAACATCGTGTCCTAAAAATAAAATGTAAGTAGAAAAAAAATGGAAAAATGTCCAAGAATGTATTTATTATATTATAAACTGAGGAAAGGGGAGAAAAACTGAGCGAAAAAAAAGAGAGGCTGCAAGAAGAATAATGACGGAGAATGACGAACATGATAATTATTGTTCAATTTCCCATTTCTTCACCCGCAACTTACCAAACTGATTATTAGCGAAAATGTTTTTACCCATCTTTTCTTGCTTCTTGGTGTTTCGAAAGTATAAGAAAAGAGAAGGGTTTATGGATTTATAAATTAGTCATAAGGGATAACAGTTATCGATTTTCGGAAATATAATTAAACCTTTAAAACAACTAGGTTCATAGAAGTTTCTGGCTGCACAAAGGTGCACTTCTTTTTCCCCTGCCCTGTAATTCCGTAGGTCATTCCACATTAATCAATTTCATTCAAATTAATTATCTCAATTATGCGTGGATTCTAGTAGTTGAGTGCTTCAGAATCCATATGTCGATTACGGAAATGTTCGCTAATGGATGGATTTTTTTTATAAATACAAGGGGGGGGGGGAGTTTCTTTCTTTATTTCATTTTTTTTGTGTGACCCCTTTTATATATTTTCATAACTTTGAAATAATGCCTTAAGAAACCACATCCATCAGTTTCGAAGCGTTCGGGAGCGTGGCAATCAGACACAAAATGTTCAACAATAATTTTAAAAGATTCGGGAATTCCTAAGTGCATTTGCTATTATTACTAAAAATTCGTTCATCATGATTTTTCCTGATAATTTAGTAAAACAGGGTGTAGTTGATCTACTTCAATGGCATTTTTACATTTATAATGCAAAGCTGCAATTCAGAGTTTCTCAACCTTTCTGAATCACATGACCGGTAAAATGTCTGAACTAATTCGACGGACAACTGACTTACAGCTTGAGTGTCCCATTTTTTTTTCACGATGCTTCCTTGAATTTGTAATTTGTACTAAAATGGTGAAAGAAGAGAATTTATGAGAATTTTCATAGGTTATAAATCATATCACGATGATCAGGGACACATATAATATTCATCTCACATATTTATCGTATTCAATGTTTTCTCCTTGAACTACATTTCAATTCATTGTGATTTCTAGTAGAATTTGATTTCAATTCATTGTAATTTCAAGTAGAATTTGATTTCAATTCACTGTGATTCCCAGTTCTTTGTCTCCCTTATATTGGCGATTTTTCAGCAATATCAGCTACAACTTCTGATTTTTCCGACTTATGGCAGCGTTTTCGGTGACAATTAACGATGTATTGTGCCGTATTTGATATCCCGGTTTCTCGTATTTTACTCAATGAAATAATATCATTTAGTCATGATGAATGTTTTTCTGATGAAATACATCTTCCTTTACTGTGATTTACTGCAGTCTTTTATTAGTCATTTCAACAATAACAAATTTGTCGTAACGTCTTTTTTTTACTACAATTGCTAATATCTCATGGTGAGGATTGAAATTTCCCACATTTTACTCGATAAAATATGGTCACGCTAAGTATGTGCAGTTTTTATTTCAACTGATAAGGATAGTACTAATATCAATTACAACAATTAATTTTCATTTAGTGGAAATTAATTATCAAGTGTGCATGAGGATCACCGATGATATCGTCGCCGACTATAGGTTGAAAAACGCTGCTATAATCTGTACAGAAAATTATGAAAAATAAAATCATGAAGACGATTATATGGTACTCAAATTCTGTAGGAAGAGAAAATTCTGTAAAACTTTTATAATTATTTCCTGTTTTTTATTATATCTTGTAAAAATAGAACAAATAAATTCAAAAGTGTCCAGAAAGTATTGGAATAAAATCTCAGAAAATCAACAGCGGTGAAGTGGCCGCCCGAGGCATTCATTCTTGTGCAGCTACGTTATTCATCTGAAAATCGAATTCCATAATTTACTTTACTTATCCCAAAGGCCTCCAGTTTAAATTAAACTCTGTTTAGAATAATAATAACGAAGTTATTTCTCTCTTCTGCAGGAAACTCAAAAATTGCGTCTACGATACACATACGGTAAAAAGGAATGTTTCTCCCCATCTCATTGCAAAAAAGAAGCGCTCTGTGAGAAGATATATATATATATATCTATTCTCTTTCTTCTTACTCTTTTCTTTCTTACTTCCGATTCATGTTTTCATTTTTTTATCACTAAAAAGAAGGGATTTTTTGGACATAGAGCTTAAGCTTTGAGTTCAACATATACTGGATGAGGCAGTTGAACCGTATTTTTTTGTACAATAGGGTATGCTAACGTGCTTTCGTTTTTCTGGCCAAAAGCCAAATGAAAGTAACTCTCTCATGTACTGACATCATGTTCAAAATTATGGAAGTAATACACGTTTTTTTTTAATTTTTTCTCTTTCAGTGTATAACGCTACTGAGATATCTGGCAACAGGTTTCAGACGAGTTTAACATTACTTTTTACTTTTGCATAACAAGCATTGTTTTTTTTTAACCACAGAAAGGGACGAAAAAATGAGAGGAATTATTTTGCTTTTCGATAAATAAAAATTCAAAAATTAAAAGTAAAATGCGATTTCCCTCTCTTTCGTAAATTGTGATTTATTTTTCTAGATTTATATGAAACTGGAATATTTTGGCATAATGCAGCATTCAGTATATCAATTCAAAAATATTCAGAAATATTTTTTGAATTCATAATCATAGCTTTCAATCTGTTTGAATAGTTGATCACCGATAATGCCGATTTTTTTAACATATCATTATGCACTACTACGTTCGAAAAATTTCTGAGATTTATTTATTAAGGAAGAATGAACACACAGATAGAACCTATTTATTTGGTATTTCCTTCGAATTTACTACTCTGTGGTGCAATTATGTATTTTTGTCATTGTTTATTCAAAGATGTATGTGCAGATTACAAACCGTTTTTGCCACATCCTCCTGTGCCTTCGTCGCTGCACTTCTTCGGAACCTGAGAATCGTTACCCCTTTAAACAAATTATTGATCTGAGGAAAAACTAACATGGGGCCCAGATCAGAGAATAAACTGGTTGTGTAAGTATCGGGATGTGATGTTTTCACAGGCAATCTGACATCAGAAAGGACCCGTGAGTCCTTAAACGTCTGCATGGTCCGGTGAGACGCAAGTGACCAGATATTTGGAAGGCTAAGTTGTGGGTGCTCAAACACGATAATGCGTCGGCACACGGGTCCCTTCTGGTGTCAGATAACCAGTCAAAACATCACATTCTAATACTTTTACAACCAGCTTATTTCCCTGATCTTGCCACGTGTGGCTTTTTACTTTTTTCTTGGATAAATAATTTGCTTAAAGGGAAACGATACTCAGGTTCCAAAGAAGCGCAGCGAGTAGCGACAAAGAAACTGGAGGATGTGACAAATAAAGGCTTACGATCCGCATTTACATCTTTGTAAGAACAATGGCAAAAATGCATAATTGCACAGGGTAGTTACTTCGAAGGTAATACCAAATAAACAGGTTCTATCTGTATTCATTCTTCCGCAATAAAATATGTCTCGTTAATAATATGACCATTAAGGTTTGTCATTTATTTATTACGGCCGTATATGTACTGAGATAGTAAATTTAATTCTGTATATGGTTTGCCTGTCCTCTAACTTCCAATAAAAAGGTGCTGCATTATCTGAGCCCCCCCAACCCACAAAAAAAAATCCATGTTTCTTAATGAAACGTTTGGTGAGATATTGCTGACTGAAAGTTAAATTCCAGAATTTAGAATATCAAGTTTTTTCTAGAGTTTGTCCTTTAAATACACGCTGTGCTGTTCTTTTCCTCATTTTCAACAATTTTTTGGACTCCACACATTATCTCGGTTGATATTGCACGTGCAAGGGGAATTGAGGGGTGTCACAGCCCTTGAAGACAAATTTTAAAAAATGACTTCAAAAAATATTTCATTCGGTTGCAAATAAAGTACTAAAAACTTTGTATCAATCGGTTATTCTTTCATTTCATACTAAAAAAATTATAGTGTAAACGTATACATGAAAAAACACTTTGAACGTGATTTTGTCGAATTGCAGTTTTTGATTTCATCCGTAAGATAAAAAAAATAACTATTGCCAAAAATTCTGAAATTTTGCAGAAGTGAATATTCAACATGTCTTGGGTTTTGTAAAAGTTCTTTTGATAAGACTTGAAAAATACAACCAATAAGCGTATCGGTTCTATTTGAGTGAACGTAACCGAGACGCTTATTGGTTGAATTTTTGAAATTTTATCAAACTTTTACAGTGTAATCTCAGCCTTAGTAAAATGGACCTCGAACTTTGATATCCGACCATTCGTTAGAATTTCATGAATTTCTGAAGTTTGAAAAAAATATATAAATTTTAAAAATCTAAGTTCAAGATGGAAAAAAAATACTCTTCCCATTAGTCAACTGCTTCAAAATTCTTCTTCAAAAAATGTTCAAGGGTCGTCACACTATAACTTTACATTCTGCATCTAACTTGTTTTGTTTAGTTGATATTTTAAGCCCTAAAATATTCTATTTATAATCTGCATTAGTATGTGACTAGAAGCATGAAAAAACTGATGAATATTCTTTCGGATCAGTCCCGGAAAACTACTGATATGCAGTCAAAACTCACCTCCGCTGCCGACGGACACGTATTCTAACGGCGTTGCCATCTTCGAATAGCTTTTTATCGCTAACATCCTCGTAATGTCTACATCATACTGCTGTGTTTCCGACAATCATTTGTCTGTATGAAGAGATGAAATTTTTTCGGCTCGAAATATACTGATCAATTTCTTAGTATATTTCGGGCCGAAAAAATACCATCTCTTCATACAAAAACGCCCACTGGGGCGAAAATTGCTGTAATTAAAGCCAGGTTTTCCTAGGAGCAGGTTTCCACAGCGCGTGCAGCGTGAAAACGCTGATTGGTCAAAAAACCTGAATTTCAGGCTTTTAACCAATCAGCATTTTCACGCTGCACACAGTGCAGAAATTCTACTGCTAGGAAAACCTGGCTTAAGGGAGGTTGCTGTCTCCACTCAGCACTTCACGCTACTAATGCGTGTTATAAGAAATTGAAAAGTGTGGCTCTGGTGTATTGGTTAGCGCGCTAACCGGTAAACAAGGGGACAAAACAATTTTCTTTCCAAACATCAGTTTCGGCATAACATCCAGAAAATTCAGTTTCTTAATCATTTGTTTCTTTGAGACTTGCTGCAGCTTATATTCAGTCATTGGAACCATCATCATGATATACGTAGATTGGCCAACTAGGCTTCTTCCAAGTGTGAATTGTTTTTGATATAATAATTATTCGATTTTCCTCAGTTGTTCTGTATCAGTTTCCAACAATACAATTCACCAAAGAAGAGACAAATTATAGATTCCAAGGCTATTGATCGATTATGTATATGAATCATTATCATTACTTTATTCAAGCTATTTTACTACTTTTTGAAGCAATGTTATCTGCAGCTAGACACACACAGGGGGAAATACGCAAATAGAAGTAAATGAACAGTTATTTTTTTGCTCTTTCCAATAAGCCATATTCGCGAAGTCAACACGGGGGTTCAATTTTGTATATGAAAACAAGCTCGTGAAATGATGGAATAGAAAACAACAAGAACACTATCGATCGAGTACGGAGTTTTATCGTAAAACGAAAGTGTGCGTGTAATTGCATTGTCCAAAGTAACTTATTAGAATTTTCCATCAAACATTGGCGAAACGATTAATGCTTCGTAAAAAGACGGGCATATTGTAATTTATGGTAGCACCACGAGTAGAAGTTAAGTGAAGAATCGATTATCTTTTATCTGCCTGGAGGTAAACGGTTGTTCGTTTTGGAAATCAAATTTTGTGTTGAAATATGACAACTGTGCTCCATATAAAGCAAGATTTTCTTGCTTATTTTATATATTTTTATATTACAAACACATAATATCTTATATTTATTCTTTCTTGTTAACTCTGATCGTTTATTTTTAAAACTTATAATTCGTGGTGTAATATAAGAATATGAAAGTTCATGAGTTCCTTGTGAAATGCGTCAACAAAATTAAATTTTCACTTCCCATCAAATGTCATGTTATACCGTTTGTTTAAGAAAATTTTTAAGAAAAATTTAAAGAAAAAATAATAAAGAAAAATTTTTTTTCTTTAAAAACATTTTTTTTGGGGGCACTAAAATTTTTTTCTCATAACGTTTTTTATATTTAAATAAATTTTGCTCAATTTTAGAAAAAAATCGTGAATCTGGCATTCTATATCAAACTAGCAGTAATACCGACAGACCAGTCACGACCCAGGCTCTGTCCCTCCCGGGATATGCAGTAATACCTGGCGCTGACCGGGTTTTCTTCATATACTGGGGGCATTAAAAAGTGACAAACCATTGTTTGGGAAAGAAGGTAACCAAAGTAGACATTCCAAAGGTCATTGTTGCTGGATAGTTTTTCACCCAGCATATAGGTGGTGACTATATATTTTATAGTATATATATATATATATCTATATAATATAAGAAATGGAGATATAGAATGAAAAAATATCAAGAATAGCTTTTCCAATGACAAAAGCGCTACTGCTGTGTGTTCACTTGTTCATTGAAAAATATATACTTAAAAGATGGAATTTTATGAGAGTGAAATAGAACCTATGCAGTGGGTCCTCATTAGGGGAACCCTATGCATATTTGAAGGGCAATCAGGCATAGCCACACCCTTCAGAAACGCCTACTCTTTTCGAACCATGCCTGGGGTTCCCCGATGACGACCCACTGCATAGGTTCTATTTCACTCTCATAAAATTCCACCTTGTATTCATTTTTTCTTCAAATAATTACCTTTTGAGTATCTGTGAGTGAAATTCAAACTTTCTTTTATTTATCAAAAAAAGAACTCTAGAACGCCATGATAAGTTATCTTAGTGCAAACCGCACCTTTTTATGTCAATTGTTGATTTGTTATTAACTTGATATTTATTCTCTGGAGATGCGGTACTTGCGTGACGTTATTTTGTATTTAATGGGGTAATGGAAATCGAAGTAATCCTTGAACAAAAGAAGTTCCTAAAAAAACCAGACCCTAGTTTTTCACGATTCACCGTAGTTCCGTATTTTATGGTAGAAATTCATAGAAATTACGGAAATTCCGTATAGTTGGCAAATATGCATATGGATAAAAAAGTTTTTAAGAAACGACATGCATTGATTGGTTTGGTACCATAAAAATGTTTCTAGTTATTGTAAATATCCTTTCCTTACATGCGAATGTAATGGTAGAAAATACAACACTCTTTTACTCTTTAGTTTACCCATATATAAAAATTTGTACTACACGCAATACTGAGTTTTATTTATTGTTTTTTGTCTGGTAGAAAAGAGATAGAGGAAAGATCAAATGATATGGAAGCTCAAAAAAATAGTATCGAAGCGGCAAAATATCTTATGGCGATGTTCGACTTGGAAGTTTTCAGACTCGCATCTCTCACCAATGGTTTTACTGCGAAAAATGTTTTGTTTTATCACTCTTTTCTCTCTCGTCAGCCTTTCATCTTCTCGATCTCTTGATTGCCATCTCTAACACCCATTTTCTACGAGCAATGGCCGCATTCGAGTTTTGCTCGCGCTGTTATCAAATCAAACGCGAAATGCATTTTGCGTATATTTGGGCCTTTAGTTTCGAGTGAGGGGGGTGAAAACGGATGAATCGGCGTACAAACAGAGAGAAAGAGAGAGGTACAAGACAGACAGATGGGAAAAGAAGAACTTAAGGAAGCTGCCGCTGAAGAAGATGGGGTGTTGTTGTGCACCAGAAACAAAAAAAAAGAAACTTGAAAGGATGGTTTTTAGTGTTCAAAAAAAATAAAATAAAATAAATAAAAAGGGTTGAATGTTGAAGAGTACGAAAGAACTAGCTAAGAGGGAAATAAAAAAGAAATAGAAAAAAAAAATATGTGTATAAGAAAAATGCAAGTTATGTAAGATCCGGCACTATGTTCTAAGCGGAGATGTACACTCGTAGAATATCGTTTTAGTGGAATTTGAAATCGCCAAATGCGCTGGTGTTTCAAGTGATGCAAAAAAGTAAAGAGTAGAAAGTTTCTTTTTTTATTATTATTATTATTATTTATTTAAATTTTTTTCGTGAAAAAAAAGATTTAAAGGAAAAAAAAAAATTGTAGGGGAGAAAAATATTGAAGAGCGGTATTATAAGGAGAAGAAGGCGCGTCAGCTAAAGGAATATCATAAAAGGGCGATAGAAAAACCAAGAGATAAGAAAAACAAACGTCACCAGGAGAGAGAGGGGAGAGAAACACAAAATAAGATGAAAAGAGAATAATAATAAAAAAGAACAGAGATCAAAGGAGAAAAGGACAGTAGGAAAATAATAATAAAAAAAAAATAAAATAAAAATCTAAAGAAAAACACAAGAGCAAAAAATTTTGGGGTGAGGGAAGAGGAAACTTTTCAAATGAGATTGAGGAAGACATTTGGGTTCTTTGTTGTAAGGGCTTCGTATCGAAACAGCAACGGGCATTCATCTTCATTGAGATTCATTACGATTGCTGCTGCAGCTTGCGTTTGTGTGCATCGGACGAGAAAAGGAAGGAAAAGCTACAAGATAGAGAATGGGGTTTGGCAATGGAAAAGAGTTTGTTGTGGGTGTAGGGGGATACACGAAAAAAAAATATATATATATATACATAAGAAAAGCCTCCTAACTTTTCTATTGAAGAGATAAGAAGGCACAAAAAAAAAAAAGAGGATAGGGTGGAGCAAGGCAGATGCGGATGAGAGGAATTAGGAAAAGAGGAACGGGATGTTTGTCCTACACAATGGCGATTATCGGCGGGATACGGACGAAATATTCAGCATTAAACAAGGTTAGAACCACGGGGACGACCTTTAAATAATCCACGGAACGGAATTAGCTTGAAGGAATGCTAGTGATCTTTTGAAAAGACGGACGGGGGAGTGACGAGTTAACTTGACATCGGTTGCGATGATTTCATGATGAAAATATCGTTTTTAGATTCTGGTGAGTTATTTAAAAGATTATTCTTATTAATTCATAATTATTTCACCAATAACAGCACTTTATTACTGAGAAATGTTGAATACAGAGGAAGAAAAAAAATACCAAGAAGCCAAATGGCCCTTACCGGCAAACAAATTACAATTTCGTATGAATCCCATTAAACGGGCAAATTGATAGGTATTAATGTGAGGTGTACGAGCCATTTAGTAAGTGAGCATTACTAAAACCTTCAGTAACAACACGTTCTAATAGCATATTTGGTCATTTGAAAATGCACATACTAGCTGAGTGCATGACTTTTTTTGTAGTTAAGTATATGGCTGTGCAGTGTGTAAACCTATCGATCTGCTTTAGATTTCAGGTGAAAATTTTTAGATTGGCTGTACAATGAATTCATCCTAGCAGTGGAATTGCTTTCAATATCTAAAGTGTTTCTTGAAAAGCAATGTCGTTAATTTATAATGCACCCTATTAGTCTAAAAGTCAGTGATATACAGTATTAACCTGTCAACTTTGACCTCTGTATACCCTGGACACCTTCCTAAGATGGACGGTTTTCAATGGAACCAACTGTAATCTTATAGCAGAGAATACTCATAATACTCTGTGTTGGACACATCTCTATCTTGTACATAAGATACCCTCTGGGTTTTCTTATCTTGGACAGGTGCAGTTCATTGTCTACTGATTCTCTACTTCGTGAAGTGTTGACTACTTGACAGTAGTGTTAGTAGTGGAGGCATTGTGTATCGTATCAGATTATGGTGTTTCTCTTACATCTCAGTGCATCCCTTTATTTCTTAAGTTTTTTTTTTATCTATCTGCATCTCAATATTGTATTCAATTTTGAATAGTGTTCTGTATGTGAAGCATGATTATAGACTTCTTGCATGTGTGAAAGTAAATTTCAACTTCACATTATGAATAAACGAAATTCATTAGAGTTGACCATTGCAAAAAAAGTTACTGATTAATTTAATTGGCATATTTAATTAATGCATTTAGATTTCTTAGCTGCAAAATATTGTCAGTAATTAAAGAGATGTTTTGTGTACACAATTATTTTCTAACACCTATTCAAAAGTTTGCCTGTATGTGCAGTTAGTTTTTTGTCCTATTATAACAGTAAAACCCTTTAATGCATTTTAGTTAAAGCCTTTTAATGATGTCGTTAATTATTTTTTGTACCTTTATATTTTGCACATCTCTCTAACTTGGACAGATTTTAACGGAACTGTAGTTATCCAACATAGAGACAGGTTTTACTGTGATTTTTACTGTAAATTTTCGCTTTCTGGTTTTACCAGTTCATTGCAAACGTTGGGCTATAGCATTCATCCCATTTAAAGCCCCCCCCCCCATTTTTCAAGCATTTTCATAAATATAAGAATATATTTACTCATATCCGAAATTGTTTTAGCACCCTGTGTTTCGGAAACGGAGAGTTCAGGAGCATAATAGCAAAATTGATTTCGACTTTTGACTCGGGAAATTTTCACTTTGAGAAACGGACATGTTATTACGCAATTCGAGACGCTTTGGCAAAGCACCGAGAAAGATTATGACGATGAGTGTGCTAGTAAAGAGAACGGTAATAATATTTCAAACCACGAAATTGTTGTAAACTATACATAGCTCACTACGGAACAATTAGCTAATCTGATAAGTGAGTTTCATTTGTTTAAAATAATTACGATTCGCATTATACACTTGCCTTGTGCCGCTGACCGGCACGAAGCTGCCGGAGACTTTGCTCGCTCTCGTAGCAGGCGCATATTATTATACTAGAAGTCTTGTAAATCACGCAGTAGCTGGGATGTTCGTAATTGCGTTTGGGTGTTATTTAGTTCAGTATTCTCGGTTAATGCCGTGCCCAATTTTGTAATACGGTATTCGCAGCGAAATGTCGTTAAACCCGGAATGCATTACGAGCTATAAGATACACACTTCCCCCTTCCTATCCTGCTTCTAGTTATGTCGGTACTTATTGCCACAGAAGTACCTCATCCTTACTTATTTCCTATATATGTTTTTCAGATTGTGTTGAAAATGTCTTCGGATGTTGAACTGCAATGGAATTTAATTGGTTTTTCTAAAAAAAAGGCTTATTTGGTTCTAGAGCTGTCAATTCCTGAACAATATTATAGAGATCGATTAACAACCATACAATATATCTTCCCCCTTATACCAGAAACACGAATGTGCATATTCATGGGGAAAAAAGAACTTGAAAAATGTCGTTTATAAATGTTTGCTTTCTCCATGTTACTCTATGGATGTTATTTTCCTCAAATGTTTTGTAACATTATTTGAATAGGGGATACGCATTTTTATGGCCAAAATTAGATAGCAAAATAAAAGATACAACCAGTGATAAACCAAAAAGTAGAAATTTTCACATTCATGTTTCTGGCATAAGAGGAACGATATGTTTACTAAATTTGTTTTCGGATTCCCCTAAACTGAGAACAAACCGAACTACAGTATGCTTTCTTAACTCTGTAAGTGGCATTGACGAGATATCTCGTCTCTCTTAGTGTCTCTTATTTAAGCATTGACAAGCCCAGGCATATTGTAAAGTTTTCTCTAGTAAAACACTTTTTCTCTATACCCCCTTACTTTGCACCTACTGAAAATCAGAAGAAAGATAACTTCATTAAAAAGATATGACATTCTGTACCGCAGAAAATGTTTAAGAAATGTATTCACTGATTGTGCATTAATTGTTGAGTGATTGAGTAACTCTATCCATTTTAAGATCATTTCCCATTTTTTTAGCTACACCAAGTTGTATGCAACCAATATTTACAACGTTGTGGAATTGTTATTTTCAGTGATAAACTTTCTTGCATTTTTAATTTCTTGCTCTTTTGTGTGTTGTACATTTTTATTTTATTTCTCATATCAAGTTTGCTAGGAATAATAGCTAATATAAAGAAAAAATATCAGAAAGACGTTTATCCTATATGATTTAACTATAAATTTAAATTTCGAAACTTTATCCGTGATTATTGAAGAAAAGAGGATGATGCAACGGTGATTCAGGATCGGCCATTTAGCTGACTATTCCCAATTTGGTCCGAACAATATGACACCTTCGATGATTGCGCATTACTTACATTGCATAGGAAGAATTCATAAAGGAAATGTAAACTCGATCATAGGATTCCTCCGTTTTCTGTGGCTCTCTTCGTTCCTTTTCCAAGTTTGAACCGGAAGAGTGTCGTTTCTAATCAATGTCAACCTTTCTCTGAATGCGTGTTAGTGTGTCGAAGCAGATAACTTTACTCAATTACCATATTCTCCAACGAAAATCAACCTGATTAAGGTGGGGAGAAAGCTTCCTGCCTTCCTTCTAGATGTGATGGATGCAGGGCAATTAGCTGGGCCCAGCCAGTAAATGGGCCTTCATTAGGAAATCGGTTACCTATTTCCGGTTAATTAGGTGAAGTATCCAGAATGGTCGGCGGGTGGCGATGAAGAGTGTGTGTGTGTGTGTGTGTCTGCACGCGTTGGAGGAGTGAGCGGGTTGATGTGCGCTGTCGTGCTCATACGTATGTCTGTATGGCAGCAGAAATGCCAGCTTCACTGAGCAAACTTTCGGTCTGACACGACAAACTTGTAGCCGAAGTAAGTGTGTTCGAGCTATCGGTGCAGGATGAAAGATGATTGGCAGTCCTACCTCGGGGACTTGGTGGTTAGGTCGGGCAAGAGGAAGCCAAAACTCTCGTTCACTCCACCATCAACTGAAAGGCAGACACGCCGGTCGATAGCTGCCAGAGTTTTAAAATATATATCCTAACCCTTCCGTTCTTGTCACCGCTTTTAAATAATAGCGGTTGTTGAACATGATGCATTGAAAATAGGGGAAATGTTCTTTTTCTTTTATTATTATTATTTCTCGTTCTTCTCTTGTTTGGCTTATACACATTTATTTATTTTCGTTTCATCGGACGCATTTACAGAAAGCTGAGAAATAGAATTACCGAAAATATATTTCCTCAACTTTCCGCCTTCCTGAATAATAGACTACGAATGTTTTGCATCGTGCTTGTGTTTAGCATGGATTTGGGTGAACGGAAAAACGATGACAAGTATTTTTTTTTCTCTTGAATACGTTCACTTGCATGTTTTCCTAACAGACATAAATAAAATTTGCAAGTACTTCCTTTGAGAATCGTTACGAATATCTTTACTTTATCATATTTGGAAATCAGTAGGAAATATTACATCCATTGTTTCATAAACCTCTTTTTCTGTGTGTGTGAGAGAGAGCGTAAGGATTTACGGTACTTTTCGACCTGACGCTGTCAAAAAGTGTGGATTATTATCTATCGTGAGACCCATACGTATAAAATAGTCCGAAACAAGCGAGGTAAATAATATAAATATGGTAAGAGAGTAACCTAAAATGCGGAAGGTCAATACTATATGTTTATTTGAGATAAATTCATTCTATTTTCTTCTGCTGTGCACGAAGTATTTTTAATACTCTATGGTTCAATGTATATATACATGGCAAATACATTTTCAAAAAACTCATTATACCGATATCTCTCTCTTATTTCTCAATTTTTGTATCATATTATAGAAAGTACAGTACACTTTTTAGTGTCTTTTCAGTAAAAATACGGCTCTCCTTTTTATATAAGTAAATACTTTTCTATCTAGAAAGAATTGATTCCTTGTTGGTGTTATTTTTTGAGAGCTGCTGAAGTTTTACATGTTCAAAGAGTTGTAATATCGTACCGAATTGAGGAGAGTGGAAATAAAATTCAAGGTAACAACTTTGCTAAGCAAGATATTTTCAGTTTATAGGTAATAGTAAAATATTGGAAACTATATTTCGCCCATATATCCGTTATAACTAAAATAAAAAAAAAACACTTTAATTAGTTAAACTTATGTAGTGTTTTAATTAAAAATATGTCCATTTACATCCGTATTTATAAACAAATATGTTTTTATTATAGGGGTGAGCCATAGAGAGTTAATAATCTCTTGCAAACCGTTTTGGAAATTATCATTCCGTGAGATGTTATAGACGTGCGAAATCTTTTCCTAAATTGCTGACTTATTTAAGATTAAGAACGGTATGCTAATTACTATTTTAAATTAAGTGGTTAAATTAATTTTGTTGAGTAAGAATGAGATGAACTTTATTGTAAATTAATTTCTCGTCTCAGAGTTTTGATACTTATACACGTTCAACTGTATGTATTCGACATTGTTATTTTATTAGATGTCAAAAACTAAACATCTTTGGAGGCGTGCAAGTTCATAGTGAAATATATTCCTTGACAAAGCTGCATCTCGCACCACTAGATTATCGAATCTGTCATGAAAGCCGTAGCGATTAGGATAATAGAATTCCAGAAAATCAATATCTGCAATCTCTGCCTACATAAGGAATCAGAAACATGATTTGCAATCCTGTCCGCTGCAGCGTGAGAGAACGAGTTTGAAGCTGGAGCCGGTTGAATATAGCAGCCATTACTGTATGGCAGAGATTCATACCCTCTCACCCGTGCAACAGACTAGCACTTGCTATCGTTTATATACCGCCGTTTGACAGCACTTTGCTCATCACTTTGATAGAAACTACGATTGAATGTTCGAGGAATTTCCTGCTGGTATATCTCCCCTAGTGCTATTGCGATATTAGTGTATATGCGCAGTCTCTGTACCACCCTTTTCCTCAAAGTTAAATGCATATCTCCTAATTCCAAGCAATAACTTCATCAGAATTTATTTAATATTGAAACGAGGAAAAATTAATATTCAAAATTTCGAATATCATTCAACCCTCCATGTGGTCCCGTATATATTTGAAAATACATTTAACATGCGCAAAAAAATCCGTTATACCAAACCAATCTCTTTTCTCAAGTTTTTTGGTATTTTATAAAGTGCACATCTTTTAGTGTGATTTCAGTACAAAATACGGCTATTACGGTAGTTTTTAATCTATGTAGAAAAGACTTGATTCCTTTTTGGTGTCTTGTTTTTAGAGCTACTAAAATTTTACATGTTCAGAGATCAATAAAATTACACTAAATTTGTGTGATCAATAAAATTACACTGTAATCTTGATTAGCAAAGTTATTCAACTTTGCTAATCAAGATTTTATCTTTTTATAGATAACATTAAAATCAAGGTGAACTGTTTATTCTAATCTTAATCCATTTAATGTAATATTTTTTTAAATGTGTTTTGATGAGATTGAACCATAGAGGGTTGTAACGGGGATTTAATTATGATTATTTTGTTCTGAATTGATTGAATATTATTGCTTTTAATTCTAACTGGTCTTTTCATTTGAAAATTCAAGTTAAAGAAACTTTGCTATCTATAAACATGTATATTGTTGATAACATACTGGATAACAAAGTTTAACATAAATGGTGAGAAAATCGTATTTGATTATATATATAATCCGTAACATCTGATATTAGCAATTACCATGGAGTGCCATCAAGAACTTTTTTGTTAAATTTCTCTCAAAGCAGACAATTTTCTCAAACATAGAGACTTAATTTCAATTTCTGGTGACGTAAAAATGCAACAAAACCTTAAAGAAACAGAAACTACGAATTTGAAAAGCTTCCCAATGATTACATCTTTGGAGAAAATTAACTTCAAATTTACATTGTGTTATACAACGACGGTTGAAAACGTAGTATCGCAATTGAACATAGAAAAGACTTGGTCACACAAGAATCATCCGAAATTCTGCAATGAAAATGAATTAATTCCCTCCTGATTATATTCGCGTGCAGAGCGCATCTTCAAAGCTTTTCGAAACGCAGCAAAAGGAAGTAAAACGCTTTGCAATGGGAGTTTTTTCCTCTTTAATTCCGTTTCCCGATGCTAATTTTGAACCCAAAATCCACCGGGGAAATCAATTCGATGAATACTTGATATATTCCAAGAACATTAGAAAGAGTAAACCCAAATCATGATTTGATAGATCTCAAATTAATTTGGCGAAGCTACTCCGAGCATCAAGAATCTTTCTCATCAACGAAGTTTGAAGTAAGTCTCATTTCGAATTGGATGAGAAACTAAAAAGGAAATTACACTTACAATTTTTATATATATTCGATATTGATTCATTCAATAAACTATGCGACGCATTAGAAAAATGTAACAAGGGCGCTCTAATTTGATGCAAAGTATACTTTTGAATGTATATATATATATATATATATATTTTTTTTTTTTTTTTTTTTTTTCTGGTGAGCTAATGAATAACGTAATTTTGTGTTTTTCAAAGTAATCCGGAGTTATTCCAGACGAATTTAATCACTGATATATAAATTTTAAGAAGTGAGTTATTTATGTAGAAAATAATCTGAATAATATATTTTTTTTTCCGTGTTCGGTCTGAACACAATGAAACATTATCTCAAGCAAAATTATCAGATAGTATTTACAATGAAAAGGGTTCATAGTGAAAAAATAACGTGCACCATGCTTGTCCCACTGTGGTCATCTTATCCACTCGAGATATATTAATCCTCTTACCGGCATTGGAGAGATGTCTCACCTTATTCAAAGTCTTTTTTTTTTAACAATGTGAGAATCTCATATACTTTATAAAACTGATTTCTTAATGTAGAACACATTTTCCTACTTCTGCTAACTTTGCACTTGCTGAAAATCAGAGGAAAGCCTACTTCATAAAAGAAAGAAAAACAGGTATGAGATTTTATAGGGGTTTCAGTGCCGGTTAAAGGGTAATAGATAGATCCATGGATAGAAAAAAAACTTTTAAAACAAATATATAAAAAACTTTTTACATCTTTCACCAAAATGCACATAAAATTTATCTTTAGAGATGCCCAAATAGTTCATTTAAAAATATTTACTGACTTTTTAAATAGTTTATTTCGACATTGTTTGCTATACCCATGGCCGTCGAAATCTAAGGGTTGAGTCTACTTGATCCCTTCCAATAATTAATGAATATACAATGAAATGCACCCCTCCTCCTCCTGCGCATGCCTTAGTCCCGTATATACTCGGCGACTGGCAACTTTCAGCCCTCCCCCGTCAATGTTTTATTCATATTGGTGCCTCTGACCTACAGCATTTCTTAATTGTTTTGCGTCTCTGAATTAAAAGTTTGAGAAAGGCTTTGTAACTCTTCACACACACATAAATACACTTCTTTCTTTTCTTCTTGCTCAAAATTTGAGTTAAGACTTTCCATTGGATTGGTTTTGCCTTAAAAGGCTCCGAAACTATTTCAATGAGATTGAGCATGAATTACTTACCTTACGTGCTTATTCAGTGACTTTATTTCCCAAAGTGAGTTTCCTGTGTAGTTGAGGATAGATCTGGATACCTTATACAATATTTGAAGCTCATCAAAATAAACTTTCTATGGCTTTTGTTACGTGGAAATAGAAGGTTTGGAAATTTATGCTCTGAAGTTTTAATATGAGAGCAGTACCAGTATTGATTACCATGAAAGCAAGATATGGAAAGCAATCAAGCTGATTATCAAGAGTTGCAAGATTTATTTGGAAAATCCATGCTATAAGAATGGGAAGATAAAACGAATGTTTCCCTAAAGACAACGTTTAAGCTGGTGTTTAATCTTAATGAAGTCATCGCAAGTCTCATACTATAATGGGTACCTCATCCTTGGGACGAATAAAAGAGCGCACGCTACCGAGTAACAAATGTGCTTGTTGACCAGACACGAAATTGCACGAAACTTGATGTTCGACAAGGGAATCTTTCCTAGTCGACTAAACAGACGTAAAGAAAATAAAAAGAATTAGCTAAAATTCTTCCAAGCCAACGAAGGCTTTGTAATCTCCGTTCAGTATTAACTACGCAGAGCTCTTTCTGAAAATACTATTACCTTGTAATCCACTAAGAATGAGAAAGGAGTATGGTGAATTGAAGAGAACGAAGAGGGATATCAATTCTTTTTACATAGCACCGTTTGTCGTACACTTTTTCTTCAACATTTGAAAATTTAATTATTTTATTTACGTGTATATTGCAAATGTTTGCGACATAATCTATTAGCTATACTCGAATTATTGATTAAGCAGAAACTCGGGAATTTACGAATATTAGAGTTCGACTCGCATATGTGATACCGTATAAATACGAAATATTCTATAAGCACGTGTAATTTTTTTTAAATGAAATTTCAGTAATAACTGAATGAAACGCCTTTTTAGGAACAAAAATGCAGTTTATTATAGTTTTTTTCATTCGATTCGTATATCGAATAAATTACACGATTATTCAACCTGAAGTAATCTTTTTGAATATTTAATCTAGGTGGTTGATCACAACACACGGTGCAAATTAAATTAATGGTTCAGATGAACTGGTATCACCTACATTCATTAAGATTATATAGATGAAACATTTAATATTCTGTATATTTGATAAGGACGATGGATTTAATTTTACGTTACTCCAGATCTCTCGCATTCAAGATTTGGGTTTTGAATTTATTTTCAAACTCATCTATAGTATGGTCAGCTCATAAAGCAGGTATCGTTAAAATTCATGGTATTTTCAATAGACTTTACACTATTGAGCGACTGTTTCATATTTTTAATCTCCGAGCACCGAGAAATCGTTTGTAATAACCCAATTAATTATTTCGGATTTCGTGTTCATGTCGATACTCTAACTGAGTAACGCATCTGTTCTTGCAATTTAAATATATAGCTAACTCAGCTTTAGACAAAATTTGCCAGGGCTTATAGAAATTTGTAAATATGCTAAACCCCAAAAACAGTAACACGCCTCTCAGAATGTCTTGATGGCACTATGAATTTATGATGATTGTGTTAATTTTAGTCTTTTCTCTATAAACATGAATATAAAACATAGACAAATTCTTGAAGGAAATGACTGAAGCATAATAACTTTTATTTCACTTTATCACGATGCGTTTCTGAATAACTGCCTAAATACATTTTGTCGCTTCTTCAAATATGTCTCATTTTCGATTAACTTTACGAGGTAATACTTCAATGTAGTGCAATATCTCGTATGGCATGAAGGTCAGTATGCACGAATGTGTCCTGGTTAGTCTTCATTTTTAACATTTCCTGGCAGAAAATTCCCTTGATATCTCGTTGTATGGTCATAAAACGTAGATTTAGAAAATAAATGTGAGTCGTAAAACACTGGTAATCATGTTTTCGTGATTTAAGGTGCGCATCGAGCTGCCTTTATGATGAATCATTCCAGAAAAAAAAATGAAGAGAACATTTTTAACATTCAAGTTTTGCTTACTTTCTTTTCCTTTCCCATACCATTTATAATCGAATAAAATGACTTACGACCGAACCGTACTGTTCGAAGTATTTACCTTACTTATCAGCACTGACCTTTTGTTTATTTTCGGTATTCATCTCATTAGTTTCGTTTCATTTTTTTTTATTGGGGCCGAGAGAGAGAGAGCGAGCTCTGCTTTTCCTCTTCATTTCTCATAGTTTGAATTGTTTTGAGATCGACAAAACTCGAAACACTTCCCGGATACTTGGCGGTTTTCGCGGCGGTTCTTCGAGTGCACATACAAAACATAACTAAGTTGATTCTTCTTACGCAAGGGAGAAGCAAAAAGAAAACGACACCTGATAAATTCCACCCACTATGTTTTAGACCAGCAAGAAATAAAGCACGCACGTATGGTTTGGTAGCGTAGCGCAGCGGTGCATGAGGAGTCGTGTAGTCGGGTTAATTTTGATGTAGCACAGCTGCAGCGTAATAGCTTCGTTTGACATATTCCATGCTTTGACCAACTCCTTTCCAACCCCGCTTTTTGCCAGTAGTTGGTTGCTGTCTCCCGCTTTCTCATGGAAACGGCTCTCTTATCTTGAAGCCACACCATACCATTCTTCGAACCTGCAGCCACAATTCATTTACCACTCTGCCCACCTTCGTTGTTTCCTGTTGTCTACCGTTCAACTGGCGCGTCTATTAAATTTGGACTGTTGCTCATAATTCAACGAGAAAAAAAAAATACAGTTGGTCTGAATTTTGCTCTTAACATTTTGTTACCCGTCTTGCATTCGGTACATTTATTATTAAATCAATTATTTACTTCTTCCTACTTTCCCGAATTTTTCCTTTTTAGCGTTTCTTATAGTTTTTCTTCGTTCCCGTCGAACTTCAAGATTTTGTTTCCATGTTTTTTTTTTCTCTCCCCAAGTTGGCCCATTCAATTTCCATTTTCTTGTTGGTTTTTTTTTTATACCCAAAGATTTGAATTCTATTCAGCGCATTTATCGTTTATGAAAGTTTTAAAAAAAAGTTTTATTATTTTTCTAAAACAAAATCGAACTTTTTAAGCTCTGATAAATAATAAAAATAAATAAATCTTTTTTTTTTCTATTACAAAATAAAATTTTTGATCAAAGTAGGCATTCTGTTTAGTAGCTTTTTGTAATCTTAGATGGAAAAACTAAGAATAGAGTTCTTTTTGGTTCAAAACTTTGATGATTTTATTTGATGTGTAAAGATATAATTCACGTTTCTCTTTTCTTTAATTTAAAAGTGACACATGTAATAAATTAAAAACTTCAAAATATAGCTTTGATGCACTAAATAAAGTGTTTGAATTACTCCCATCAGTTATGATCAAATAACTTTTACTAAAAGGAGATATAAAATGGAAATTTTAGAGTTTTATTATTGCAACTGTTTTTTTCACACAAGAAAGTTTATAGGATTAAATTTGTGAGAAGATTCATATTTTTGCAGAATTTATAAGGCAAAAAAAGTCTTGCTTTATTTTAAGTGTTCGGAATTTTCCGGCGTATCCAATACAAAGTTACACCCACGTTGTCCTACTGAGCTTATGAATAATAACATTTTTACTCATATAATTACTATTTAATTTAGATATGAATTCATTAGAAAATAATTAAATATTTTAATTTTTCACGTGTAACCAACGGATGGATTGACAGTTTTAGTTTAGTTGGTAGTAATAGTAAGTTTGGATAGGATGATGTAATATCTGACAAATTTTCTACAATTACTTTAGTCGTATCATGTATGCTAAGTTGGCCGTAATGTGTAGAAAAAAATTAATTCGTAGCATCAGTGAAAAGAGAAAACCATGTCCATAAGTATCGAAAATTGTGGTCATTCCGGAAAATGGCCACTTTCTTCCAATACATATTACAGCATATTGGCATTTTGGTTATTGTAATTAAACTTTTTATAAATATTCTGCGCTCAAAATCAGAGCCATGTATGAATTATCTTTTATGAAACATAAAACTAAATAATGAAAAAAGTCTTACATATATATAAATACGAGAAGTATTTCATTATTCACGGAAAAATTTAATAAATAACTAATTGGACTAGCATTATTATTAATCAATACGTTTTTATGAAATTAAAGAAACAGTATTCAACAAAAAACAATTTTTTTGTTAACAGGCTTTGCATATATGTGTATCCGGGGAAAATAACCATGCACGTATAAAAATAATTGAAATATGTTATATCACGTTATATTATTCCTCCAATGGATTTAGATAATTAATTTAGTATTCCAACATTCTCATAAACAAACTCGGGAAGGTTTTTGTTAGTCTCATATACATATTTATTTAATTTTTTTCTTATCTCTTTTTTATACATATTTTAGTGGATCAGAAAAAATTGGAATGTTGATATGCATTTTATAAATGGTTCTCACAAAATTATTCAAGTTATGTAAATAAAAATAACTCGAGAATAATGAATTATATCTGGCAAAAATAATTCATTATGGTTAATGTTAAAAAAACGATTTTTTTTCATAATACTCATAGACAAAAATATGTTAGTTTGTTGCATACAAAAGACGCAATGTCTTAATAAAAAGACATTAGTCGACGAAAGGATTTTGCGCTCCACTTAAATAATGGCATATTCGTTGTAAGGTTAAATTTTACTGCAACCAAATAATAATGCAAACCCCCCATCACAAGGATCTAATTGTTTCTGAAATGTTTTTCGGGAATGGCATTGTCTTGGTATGTAAAGAAAAAGAACAAAAAAAAAAAAAACGTTATGCCAGCTCGGGATACAAAGACTACTAAAATCTAGGCATTTCTTGTTATGTATAAGTAAATTAATTCTCGGAGAGAAGTTTTTTTGCCAATAAAACATAAAAGATTTCTTTTATTATTGTGTCCGTTATTGTTGGAAAGATTTTTTGTTGAATATATGTCTCGTTTTTGTAATAGTAGCTTTTATACGATTTAATTATATATGACAATCTCAATATGACAAGCCTAATTACTGAGAATATATATATATATATATTGTTTTTGCAGAATTTTTTTTCCTCTCATCAAACGATAATTAATGGTTATAGAAAAGGATAGAATCTCCTCAATGATGTCGTAGAGGTAAATTAAAATTGTTGCATATGATGTTTTTTAATATATTAAAATCTGAAAGGAAATTCGTGGAGACAAATTACAATTTCAATCATATTCATTTTTAATCATTTTATGTTATAGAATGACCTCAAAGTATAAGCCACGACTGATTTGTTTATGAGCAATTGTTATAAACTTTATTTTTATTGATTCGACTTCAATAATAGTTGCTTTTCAGAATTTATTACGTAGAAATGTTTTTGTGTGGAATTACGATTCAATTTTAACATACATTATTTCCAATTATTTTCCACTTTTGAATAGATTTTCAATGGTTTTAATGGAGATTGTACTAGAATATGATCTTCGCATTAGGATGAGAAAGATATCTCGAAATTTCAAGATGCATTCTTGAGAGAAGCGCATTTATTCTAACTGTTATGTATATAAATGTACTGCAGTAATTGATTAAACAGTTACTCTCTATTATTTGTTTACTTTTATTTTTATAAAAAACACTCTATTATTTTGATTTCAATCAATATATATTTATATATTTTGGTCCAGTTCTTCGCTATTTATTTCAGTCATTCTTATAGCCATCTAAAAAGGTATCATAGCTGTCATATTTAAAATACAGGGTGGACGCATTTTAAAAAATAATTATCAAATCAATCAATTGACATAAAAAAGAGTGTGGGTTTGGAATGAAATAACTATTATATATATATATATATAGCCTAAAGTATATTTTGATTTTTTAATTTAAAAAAATGTGCAAATTACACTTACAGGTGGTACTGTAAAACGAAAAACTCGACATAACGCATTAAATGCAATACAAACAATGCATAATTAATGTTTATGACAGTTTGCATTACATAAAATTATCACATTTCAATGCGAGTGTACTTTTTAGCTCAGGCTGCATCTAAATTGGTGAAAGGCTAATGTTGAAATATCCCTCTCATCACTGCATGCACACATGCGTGGGTTGGTTTTTCTCACTGTAGAATTTTTTTTGGACCTCTGACTTAAAGGATTGTGTAAATTTTGTGTCAGAAATATGATGTCTGTGTTGTTCTTTCATCAGAGGATAGCACTTAAAGTTGAACTTTTAGGGGCTTTCTAAGATGGCTTTTACAAGAAAAGTACGATTTATTACATAATATGAAGCAATAAAATTCTGAAGAAAATTTTATGTGAATATGGATATACCCTGCATCATCGTGGCTGAAAAAATTTTAACGAAATTAATTATTTCTTCACAAAAAAATTAGAAATTTGAAAAAAACAAAGATTTGCCAACATTTTTATGTTTTTAATGCATTTTTTGACTACCAAAAATGCAAAAACATCTTCAAAATTCCAAAAAGTGAATGCTCGGGCCCTAAACAGTTATTTCATAAAATGCATACTAAGCTCATAAATTGTTAGTATTACGTAACGCAAATTGCCATAAACATTAATTATACGCTATTTGTGTTTCATTTAATATGTTAAGTCGAGATTTTTGTTTTACAACACCACCACTTGTGAGCGAAATTTTAACATTTCTTTAAATTTATCAAAAAAAACTCTAGTGTTCGATAAGTATTTCAGGGTAAACCGCACATTTTTATGTCAATTGGCTATTTTTATTAATTTTTAAAATATGATCAAGAGTTCTCGTTCACCCTGTATAATGAAGAAATATTTAAGAATATCTGCTCAGTTATTCGCTCATCAGAAATGAAATAATTTTGTAACTCCAAGCTCATCACCGATCCCTCTTAAGAGAAATCCATCCCCAGGTACGCAAACTTAACGATGACATATGCTTGAGAGCAGCAGCTAAATCTTTCATCCTTTAATTATGATAAATAAATAAAATTTAGAAATTCAAATTTTCCCTCCACGAGAGGGTAGCCGTGTCCGGTTGCGTGTGCAAATGTTATTGCAATGCATTCTTTCCTACGAATGTAACGTAGTCAACGCCAGTAAATGTTCTTTGGTAAATTCGATGCACGAAGCCGGCCGTCCTGGAAACATTTATTTATTTTTTTGCATTTGAAACGGAGCACGCCATTTTTGGAGCACGCGATGCCTATTTGACTCCTCTCGGTGCCTACCACCTTATATCCGCCTTTTATTCTTCAATGTTTCCGGTGCACTTGCATCATAAGCTCGATGATAAAGAGAAGGGTGTAGAGGGCTTGATAGCATTCAACGTCGTTGTGCTCTATGTCTGTTGTTTGCACCCTGGAGATATGAAGCAAACTAACGGTGTGTCAAAAGCAACAGTAGGTGGAGTAATGGTCACTCGTTTGTCTTGTAAGGTGGCTAGGTGGTACATTCCTGTCTCTTAGAAAGCCTTGTCTCTCTTTCTCTTCTCTGCTTTCTCCACCATCAACCCTGCTAGAATGCAGGACTTATTGCGAGCATTAGAAAGTATCTTTGAGGGTACCATTAGTCAAGCTCGTTTAATGAAACAGTCTGCTTCTCCGCAAGAAATTCCTTAGCGAAGTGTTAAATTTTGTTGGTTATAAATCTTGCACTGACAGTTCTACATCCATAAACTTTCTAAAACAAAAATATACTACAGGTCTTTCTTTCCTTCTTTAATTCATTTCGAGAAAAATGGATAACATACATTACATATCGACTTATTCCCAAAGAAAAATGGCAGGTTAAGAAATCAAATATAATAAATTTGGTATGAATATTATTTAAATAACATTTATATAAGTTTGCAGTTTCCAGACGTTTAGTCATTGTCATAAATAACAAATAACCAAATTGGGGTAACTTTGATGTACTAGTGAAATTTACTGCAATAACCAGTGTCCTTTAATATTTTTCTAATTTTTACGAAAAAGTAGCTTTATATACACCATACATGATGAAGTGAAATCTCACTACAACGATACTCGATATAACGCTCGATAATATCCCTCTACAAGGATATTTTCGGAATCTTGTTTGGAATTGCCGCGAGTCTAATGTTATACTCCTATCGATACAACGGTACATCCTTTGCTACAATAAATCTCTCTATAACAATATTTTTTAGGATTTTTCGAAACTGCTACAATATGTGTTTTATATTCCTCTCAAAATCACTTTCAATATATTCGTAAATTCTTAACTTTCTTTCGAGGGTGTTTAATAACATCGGTATTTTGCATTACATCTCTATCCTCAATGAAAATGTCAATGAAATTGCCGTGAAGGTACTTTTCGTGTAGTACAGAGAAATGCTGTGAAGGGGAAACTACATTACTGGGTGAAACAACTCTAACTCAAGCTTACACATTAACTAATATATTAGAATATTTTGCTGCAAATAAATATTCATGAATGTATTTTACGTGGTGCTAACAGTACCAATACAGGAGAGTTGCCACAAACAGCATAAATTTGGTGGCTCTGGGTGATAATGTTACCTCTCGATATAACGATAATCTCCCGGCAACTATGTTTTTTCTTGATTCACAGAGTATCGTTATATCGCGGTTTCACTTTATAACAAAAAAATGACTGAATCACAAACTTATATCAACTATTAAAGTTCATCAGTAGCTGTATATAAATCGAAACATAACGTATACGGGTGCTTTTATCTTATCTGAGCTCGAAACAAAACAAAAATTAAGCTGAAAATACATTCGATCGGTCTACTTCTATACATAATAATCTAGTTTGAAAGATAGTAAGCATTGAGAAAACACTTAATTATCCTGTTCGGTTTCGTACTCATGAATCCTCAATCTGAATCAATCTAAAAATTAAAGTTGCCATATTTTATGAAGATTCAATGATTCTTGAAGAAAAATATACCCAAAGATAATAGTTTGTTTCTTTCAAATTTACCAAAGCCTTTCCATATAAATATATAAGCTTATACACATGCCTATTACCTTCACTAAAATTAATTTAGTATTCATTCTCCTGGATTGTTTTTTTACCCTTCTATATATATAATATGTACTTTTTTATAATTTTTCTTGAATCAGGAATAATTTATTTGGAGCATGCAGAGGGTTTAAGCAATTTGAATGCATGGAGAACCAGTTAATCATTGCAAAATATTTGCTCCCGCGCAACTCTCTGAACTATCGGCTCTGAAAAAAAGTATCGAGAGCAGAAGCAGAGGGTGGGGTCGAGGCGGACATAAAAAAATGAGAGGGGGGCGATGCATGCGCTTACTTAAAGGTAGGAAGCGTAAGCTGTGTGAGAAATCGTGTTGTGTACTCTATAACCTTCACAGGTGTTACAGGCAGTTGTTTAAAAAGAAAGATAAATGGACATAAGCACAGCTAACACCTTTCGCTCCACTTTCTCCTTTAGAGAAAAGCGCACTGTTGTTGTGCTGCTCTTTCGAGATGAACCGAATAGAGAATAAGCACGAGCGCGCTTGTGAGTGCACATTATGGGTATGAGTTTGTTTATTTGAACAATACCTTTTAAAATACGTTTAGGCAGTGTCTCTGCGAGAGCGTGTTATTTATTTCTGTTTCCTTTTCTCTCTGTAAGAGCAGTCTCTCTTCTTATTCTTTCAGAGCTGAGTAAGAGAGAGAAACTGGCAAGAGAAAGGAACGATCCTTCCCGAAAACGTTTATTATCATGAGTAATTTTGCTTGCGAGCCGTGGCAGATGTAAAGGCTTAGCAAGGTTAATCAATAAGTAGGAGGGAAAAAAATGCGGCGTACAGAGTATGTTCTTTGGAAAACAACTCGAACAGTTATTTACATCGTCCTGAACAAGTCGTTTTTTATTGGATTTAGACATACCAATCGATTGGACCATTAGAAAGCATCGCAACTATATGTTTCAGCTCATCAGTGTCAATAGAACTGTTCCAAACTAAAAAAAAGCTACCCCCACACTTTTTAATGAACATAATCATTGCAGTCATGATTGAGGTGCATAGAGAAATCGAGTGCAACGACAAACTATCATGCCCAAATAAAGAGAAGACGACAAGTATTAGTAATGATAATATAATATTCGTTTTAAATGGTCATGTAAAGGTCATGTTAGATTCACATCAGTAATATAGAGAACTAAATGATTGTCATTTAGTTCACTATATTATTAAACCCGATGATTGTCAGTCTTTTCATTAAGAAACATCCATTAAATCCGTACTATTTATTGAAATTAGTAACGAATTAAAATTTTAATTCTAAAACCAATCGAAGCTTTGATAAAATCGTCATTAAATCACTTATTATGTAATCAATGCATCTTTCAAAATTTCTGATGAAAGGCAGTTGAGACATCTCTCTCAGACCAATTTCCAACATGCATTCAAAACGCAATTAGTGAATACTGTATTTCTGTATTTTGTTCATCTCCTCTTTAGACAGACCTGAAAGTTTTGCATCATTATGCAATTGTTTTGTGCTTGTTTTGCCATGTTATAAGAACTGAAGAATGTAGCACATTTTTAGTGCATATCTGTAGATGAATTGAATTTAAATTTAGTTCCAAATATAAATGGACACCCGATTCTTTATGCGAATATAAACTGAGCCATTTAAATTCCCCCATTAAAATTAGATTAATTGGAATGCTCTGATTTATTCAGATTTAATTAGGTTTTAATCTCCACTAATAACAATCCCAATTACCGACTTGTGTCGGGTTAACTCCGACAATTTAGGAACATATTGTTCTGACTTCTTGATATGTTCTGTGGCAAATTCAACTCTTTCCTCGACATCGTGATGTCTCCACCAGAAAATATAACTTAGCCATTAATGATACTCTACCTGCTAGCGATACGAGAATCAGACAAAGTGTGTGCGTGTATGAGGAAGAGGCAGAACAATGCCGCCGGCATAACGTAAAACGAAACAGAATTTATTGGGAATCTTTATCCTGACGCCTGGTGTAGAAAATTATTGTTATTGTGATGCAAATATCGTTTTCTCGTCTTTTGAAATGGGGAAATGGTAGGAGCCGGTTAAAAATCCATCTCTCTGAATAGCACTGATATGCAAATGTGCATATCCAATCTCTAGCGATGTATGGCTGAAAGTGCTACCTTATGCGAAATGGGTATCACGTACTTGGTAGTCTAAAACACGAGGTTTTCTACCGTAAGTTAAGAGATAATTGCACATGTGCTGCTGAACTATGCGTTTGGCTCCGTTCGGTGGTGGGTGTGCGTATGATGGTGGGTAAAGCGAGCGAAACGCCATTTCATCGTCCCGAACATAAAATTGACTAGTGCTTGCGGCATTATCTAGATTATTATTTCTATGCTTTCGTTCGTCTTATGTCGTAGGTTACTAATTATTCTCAGTGTGATAATTTGCAAATGCGAACATTAATCAGATACAATGAAGGCTATTTTTAATGAGTGTTTCCAAAATACTCTATGTATCAATATCACTCTTCCTTCGAATATAGCTGCTACAGCCAACCATTTTGAGCGCTTAGTAAATAAAAATTTTCTAATTGTTTTGGCTTTATATTTGGGGGTTCAATTAGTGATAACGCGAGAACGAGAGCAATTTTATTCAGCTATCCCATGATGCAATGAGATTATAACACGGTATTCTCTCAAGGATTCATTCATGAGAGAACAGCAGACGCGTGCATAAATTATGTGCTTTGGAGGGCTGTCTGGTATACGCTCGGAAAACCTTGAATTTTTGGAATGATTTCGCTGATAGTTCGAGATTTGAATGATTTATGTGTAAAGGTTTTTTTTTCTTAATCCATGTGTAGTACTGATTGATATAATAATACAGTAATATAAATATGATGGCGTTTCATCTTCGCATTTAATCTTTTCACTAAATATCGGAATTTTAAGATTTTTTTTTAATTGTAATCATATAATTAACACATAAGAGGGGTTAGGTTGAAGTCAGAGTGGTGAAAAGCATTTTCCACAATCACGGCATAAATACAGAAATGAAATGTAGAAGTGCTAAACCATTGAAAGAAAAATTAACCAAGTCTCGGCCTTAACAGTTAGCAACTAGATTGTGAAATCACATTTTTGACATGAAAATCTATGAAAATAATTTTCTAGTAAAAAGCTTCTCTTTTCTATATTTATTTATTTTTATAACTTTTAAGGTTAGTTTTAGTACATGTTACTGTTGTTTTAGAAGCAAGACAAGGAACTTAGATTAGATAATTAGCTTTACTTCGGATAAGATGGTTGAAAAATTTTCGGTCTTGGGTATCAAAAAGGGCAGGGATGTATACCTTACATACAGAACTGCTGGGAAACCAAGGATTTACCTCAATAGTTTTTCGCTTGTAAAAATTCGGATTTTTTTTGCAAAAAAACCCATTCGTATTCATTTCGACTCTAAACTGCGCATTTTGTCTGTTGTGGTATTTGTATTTGTATAACTGCACATGTCAGTTTAATAGACTGTGATAGTGCGAAAAATGGCCGTAGTGTGACTACGTTGAACTGACTAAGTCAGTTCAATTCAGCGAATTCCCAACTTATTTAAAAACGCATGACAAAGAAAATAAATTAATAATACATCATATAGTTTGGTCAGGAGGATATGCCTGTACACAATTCATCATCATTAAAACCCTTATACTATAATGGAGCTTAGATTAGCTATGGTAGTGTAGTGTGTAGTTGGTA
The DNA here is from genome assembly GCF_987345545.1 of Pholcus phalangioides. Taxonomy (NCBI): domain Eukaryota; kingdom Metazoa; phylum Arthropoda; class Arachnida; order Araneae; family Pholcidae; genus Pholcus; species Pholcus phalangioides. Next base: position 25,359,296 of record NW_028301600.1, read on the forward strand.
TTTCAATGATAACCCAAGTTAAATAAAACTCTACGTATCCAAATTTTGACTGACAAGAGATAATAACTATAGTATGTATATTCAATAATTTCTTTCAAATTTTAGTTAAATTATTTTACAGTTTCAATTAGTTCACTGCTCTTATAGTTCGCCTTCTAATTTCTTACACAGTAGAGTGTCTAATATGTGCAATAATTCCAAGGTGAGATTGCGTCAAATTCGGCAGCGGTTTGTCGCTCAGGAGTACCGTTGAAACTCATATGCGAAACCTTGTAAACATATTTTAGCAACGGCTTTCGGCTCTAATCAATCTTCTGAAAGGACACGCCTAGAATTAATGAAGCCAGTAGTTGCCCAAAGCTAAAACAAAAGAGGATAATGAGTTGAAGAGAGGAAGTAAAAGAAGAATGTCTCGAATCAATGGTCTGGGTGGGCTCTGTTATGTGTATACATGAAAAGTTGTTTCAGATCATTTCTTCGCCATCTCGGGGGATCATTTTTTATCTGCACTTTTAGGGGCACAATGAGTAACAAATCCACGCCTCGAATCCATTTGCATGCTGTAATAGCGGTTACTGAAGTCCAAAACATTGGCCACCTTCTAGTCTGTTACAAAGTTGAATGCGTAATTTGATGTTTGCCTTATTCTCCAAACAAACTATAGTGGTAAGATTTTTTCTCTAGAAGCATTGAGAAAACTTTTTTTTTTTAGATGAAATTTATTCCAAAAATTTGGAAATAAATTATAATTTTATTACTATCTAGCATGTAGAAAATTTTACTTTATCATTAAGTTGCTACAGTGTATTTGGATGTACTTTATTTTAAAAACAAAATCGTTATTTATTGTTTCCTGAACGCTTCAAAAGAATCCACAGAAGAGAAATTGCCTTCTTACACGTAAGATAACTTAAGAAAATGATCAAATAAAAAAAGAGAAGCGTTTCCAGAACAGATTAAAACTAACCAAAAAATCATTAGAATACCACATAACCCTGAACAACGAAAGCCCTGGAATGATTTTCCTTTCGTAGACTGCACATTCTTCCTTTTCAATCAGATGACTGAGTGCGGATCGACTTGCTTCGGAACTCCATCGAAAGAACTCCATCAACTGCCTTCGGGTATCTACTGCGATGGCTGTAGGCAAACCGCGAATTCCTGCCGAGTTTTCGATAATAGCATAATTGGAATTTGCGTTTGAACTTATTCGCATAATGGAATTAAGAGGAAGAACGAAGTTTCTGGGTGGAAGGCTTCTTCCTTTTACGTGCAACGGCTAAAAACAGCGCATACGTCTGCAGTAAACCCACAAGCCACTTAAATGAGTAAGAATAGGGTAATGAGGCTAGTCCCTGATGTTATTTCTCGGTCGCAATCTCCCCCAATGAGTTTTTAATTCGCTGTTTATCTCTGCACACTAATAATCATTCTTATCTATCAATAGAAGAGTCACCGATGATATCTCAAATGATTTCTACGGAAATGTTTGCAATATATTTTAAATTAAAATTTATACTGATAAATGTAATGGTGAACACGATATATCTCACATTTAACACTTTAACATTTAACACTGTACTTACTACTGGTGTCCTGTTTTGGAGTATTGGCCGGTGACGAAGCCCAGTTCACCTTCATTTCCTATCAAAAGATAAAAAAAAATGTTTAGAATTTATATATTTTTTCCATGAGTAAAAATATACAGGATGTCCTGTAAGTCCTAATTCGGCCTTTATCTCATCAACCGTTCGTTGTAAAGGTATGACTCCAATTTAAAAGAAATGCTCAAAATATATTCAAAACTCACTCTGCTAATTCCGACAGTAAAAGTACAGTGTGTAATAAAATAAAAATCTAAATTTTTATACGGTCCCCGTGTCCTCTGACTTTCAATGAGGAAGTTGTTTCCCTGTCTCTCCTGAGGCCAATGATATAAGCTCCACGCTCCTAACTGAAGTATTCGGTGAGAAGTGTCTGAATTCAAAAATCTCCTAGAAAAGTTGGGAAAGTACAGCATAGACTAATATAACAACGCTTCTTTCCCTCGTTTGTGCTGTTCTTTAACAACTTTCCTTCGATTATATCTCAATGAATAGGAACTGAGAAGGAAAGGACAACAACGTGTTGGCTACGTTGCCATACGTTGTTCACCTATTTGTCCTGTGTATGGAGTGGAAAACGGTACCCACTTCACTATGTGGGACGATGCCTCACCTTCTCATTCCCGAGAAGGAACTACTTTGGTGATTATCAGGTGACAGACACTAAGTGATGTAGTAAATGCAACCAGCATTCACAACTTGGTAAATTTTCTCAAGTATACCAAACACCTGAACTCATGGTAAGTGTCAATTTTCTGTCCGAGAGAGAGATTCATATTCTCATGAGTTATTTTCAATAATCCCATGTTGAGTTTTGGACATATCTTTAGAAGATCTCCTATGCTCCTTTGGGTACCGCAGATAAGAGCAGCCTCCTCAATTATTTTAGTAAGGCCATATCAGTTTTCTTATACTAATCAGTTATACACTAACCCCACTCAAAGGGCTCAACAATATGGTAACAGACACCCTACCTCACATCCCCTACGCCGGTTGCAGAACTTTTGGGAATTCATAGAATGATATTTCTTCTCAAACGCATGACCCACAATTCATGCTACACTACTTAGTGCTAGAGTAATAGGCGAAATTTCTTAAGCTTTTCCTACATGGGACACCAAAGATGATGATAGAGGACAGGGATCATATAAAACTTTAGTTTTTTATTTTATGACACACTATATTTTCAGTCTTGAAACTGGTACAGAGTGATTCCTGAACACATATTATACATTTAAATTAAAACCACGCCTCTACGACGAACGGTTGATAAGATAAAAGCCGAAGTAGGACTTACAGGACACCCTGTATACTATACACTTGATCAAAGATAGGAACTTCAATATTTCAAATTGGCAGTTATGTGTTTCGTTGATAATGTTGATTGCCGTAGTATAGACCTACAATAAGTTAAAAATGCCTCTCTCTCATACAAGGAGTGTTTACTTTTTCACTTTGCGGTCCAGATTGTACGAAATAGCCACAGTTGATGGATGATAAACTGGTGTGCATATCATGTTTTGTGAATCGAAACTTTTTATAGGTACACCTATCACACGCCAGATCTTGTGCTGGTAACCCTGCTTTGATGCAAATAGATTTACACAAAGGCGAGCTTGTTAAAATGGCTGCATTCACGAACATTGTTAGACATTTAACGTAGAAGGACGAATTTTGTTCCAGTTAAATTTTATTCAAGAGATATTCAAAATAAAGGGTTCAATTGCATTGAACAAGCATCTATTTTTTATACTGTTCCGTTAGACATCCTTTAATGTTATTATACTGAAAAATGAAAATACTGGAAATTCGATCGTTTCAATCAAGTTTCGTCAGAGACATATTTAAAATCATCATCACCGAAATCATGATACACGCTACTGTATCTCTTTTAAGACAGCAGTAAACTAATCAGTGAACCTAGCAAGAGAAAGAAAGAGAGAGAGAGAGTCACATATATGGAAAAAATGTCGCGGATATATGTGCAATGTTTATTCCAAGGTTTATCATTAAATGAATAAGTTTGATTAAAATGTGAAATGAAATCGCAAGAAATGCATAATTGGGATTTATGTCTTCGTACATAGCAAGATTTGCATTCAACGGAAGGATTAACTTTGCTTATTAAACTCGAAGTTTGCTCTTTTAAATTATTCAAACCGGCGCATAACATAAAACGCAAAAGAAAGATTAAAAATACTGCATTAACATTTCAATTAAGGCTGGAGCCTGCGAAGAGTGTAGTTCCTTAATTAAAATGTTAATAACTAAGTGTTTTTTTCATTTGCCAGACGCATCTATAGTGTAAGGAGGGGGGTATTTTCTAGATTAGTTTTAGTGACCTGAGAAGAAGCTCATTTTTCCTTGCCTACAGGTAATGCGTTTTTCGTTATTTTCAATTCAGTGTAGATTACTCAAACAAATGATAAAAAATAAACGAGGATTGATACAGAAGTACTTCGTTTGATATCATGATTCTCACTGAACGGAAACTTGTAAGTTCAATGAAAATAACTTGCGTTTCAATTCCCGGTTTTCAAAAGTATCTCAAACCTTCTGTTGGAATGCTAATCAAATAAATAATGTAAACTTAATTACATTATCGATAAACAAGATAATTTTAGGGGGATGTTAAAATTATCCTTATAGTTAGTATTCTTTGGAACAGATGAGTAAAAGGACCGTTTTCTCGTAAACTCCTGAATATGGTTCTTTGAGAGTTGGGGAAAGAATCTTTAACTTAATTGCACAGATTCTCAATCAAATTAACAAAGTTTTCTTATTTTCCTCCGTAATTCGTTCACATGTGCATCCGCCGGTAGTACTCAACCATTTTTAGCGCAAAGTAAACACGGAAAGGAGATCTTGATGAAACGATGATTCAGCCAAGGAAATACTTTCACAGGTAACCTTTCCGCCTTAAACTCGATAATGACAAACTCGAGATTTCTCTTTGAATAAATAACAAGAGGATGACTATTCAATTCTGTGAGAATTTACTGAAAGAGTGTACTGCACATAATCATCTAAGTTCCTTCATAGATATAGTTGACGAAAAAAAAGAGGGTCATTTAAAAATGAAGCATTTCCCTTTTGAATTCAAATCTCCAATTCTGAGAACAGGTGGTATTGCCATTAGAAGTGCTGTGTGTTCTAGTTTTTACCTATAAGAAACATCGAGTATTATGTCCCTGTTCCGTTTTGATTAATGAATATGATTTATAAGTTAAACTTATTAAACTATTAAATATGATCAAATGAAACGATGATAAGGATTGTAGAAAAATGCACAACACATTTTTCAAAAGTTGAATTTAGTGTTTCATACTAAGCAATTTTGTTGATTCTTACGTGAGCTTATTTCATCAGCATTATAGTGCAATGCTGCTCAACGCCATGCATTACGTCAGCATGAAAGGTCATGGTGATGCAATGGTCATTTTCGAAGAGAGAAGTCCTTGATAAGAAGCAATAAGAAAAGGTTGGCCAGCCAATTTCCTCTCGCATCTCCAGTATATTCTTTGCGGTGCCCGAGTGGCATGGTGGTAAGATGTTCGTCTACCATCGTGAAGGTTGTTGCCAGGGTCCCGGGTTCGAACCCAAGGGAGGATATAGATATTTTCCCTAACGAACTCGAGGCGACCACCGATAGACAGCGCCTTCACTTCCAACCCATCTCACTAATGGCAGTAAATTGCAATATAGCGATGTGGCCAGAGTTGGTGTTTGGTATAGTAGTAGTATATTCTTTGAATCCTTGATCAGGAAGAAGGTTACCAAGGGTTTATACTGAATGAGTCCATTAAGCATGGAGATACAATCAACAGGCAGAAGTACCGTAAAACATGGCAACGTTTGAAACATGCCATAAACAACGGATATTCGAAAATGTTGAGTGCCTGTGTTCAATTACCCTCTAAGCTAAGCCCCACACATTGAAAATGCTTCCGCTCAATACCGAGAAAACGTATTCATCCAACATAGAATTATTTTTAAAACAAAATATACTATAACAGATCAATCGCAAAATTAAGGACAGCAATTCTGTTTTTTTCCTTATTATAATTTGTGCTCTGATATTCAAGACACAAATATGACGATATGGAAATTCGTAGTTACATCGAAAATCTTTTACAAATAAGGCTTCGAATTCCATCAAAATTTAGTTCCATAAGAATTTAAGCTCTACATTTACAATTATTTTTTGGTAAAACAAACATATCAGACTTTTTTTTTGGTTCGAACACTATTTTTCGTAAGTAGTTGGAAAATTCCATTAAAAAAAAAAAATCTGGTTTTTATCCTGAATGCTCCAAAAGAAGTTTATTTTTATGAAGTGGAAAAAATGATATTATATTCGTTTTTATGGAGCATTTTATGGTAGAGACATATTTTTAGATCACCTATAACAATCGAAATTTTGGCCAACTAAAATCCGTGTGGTAAGTATACAATCAGCTAGATTTGTCTGGTTTCGAATTTCGCTTGGTCATTGATGTCTTATACCGGCCATTTGGAGTTGTCTTTACTTTTCAATTCTCTGTGTAACGGATCCCTGGTAGCAAAAGATGACCTTAATAGACATTTATAAGTAATACGAATATTTTCAATTTTTCTTGAATATTGTTATTACACTAAACAAAAGCATTTAGTAAAAACCGAAGGTACTGTCCAAATAACTGTTTTTTGGCAGTGAAAATAAAAGTTGCAACCAGTCTGCGGAAAGACAGAAGATCTTTGGAAGTAGTAACACAGAACGAGGAATTCCAAACTGTTTCCGCCGCTTGATCTTTATTGCGTTCTCCTCTTTGGAGAATATGGCGGAAAACAGTACAACCGGGGCGATGGATACTAAGAAATAGCGCTGATGACTGCACGCATGCCTTCTACAACATTCTTTCTCTTTCCCTCTCTGCACTTTTTTTCTCCCCCACAGAGTATTCCTTGCCACGAAAAGTTCATTCAATATCCACTCCCAGCATGTCTGGCTGCATTTTTTTTTTGTATTCTTGGCTTTTCGAACTTGCCATTGTTACACAGGCAATTGATCTCAATGTCCCAAATGATGCAAAAAAGATTCGGGGTGCACTCTTTGCTTCTTCCGCAATGTGAGCTTCTATAGGCATTCTCTGGATTATTCTTGCCTCTGATTTTTGCCTAGTTTCTTTTTTCACCCTTCACTACAGTTTTTATACATTTACAATCCCTGTTTCTGTACCCGAGAAAAATGTAGATTATATTTTGCAAATCATAATATGATACGATAATTCAAAATGATCTAATGTTTCATTCAATGTGTTTTATACAGTGTGCATAGCTAACTACACGTATCGCAAATTATTTGAGAACCGTTGATCCTAGAGGCATACTTCCAATTAGAAAAAATATTCAAATAACGTATAGGACTCAGATACGTAATTTATATTGGAAGGGGTTATATAGTTATTAAATTTAAAGAAAAACCAACTCTTTTGATACGGACACACCGTCTTAAAAGAAACACAATTAAAAGTTGTAGCCCTAATTCTTCTGAGGACAACAAAATATTCCAAGTTTCTAAGTGCAATATCCGCTGAGATATTTAAATTCAAAAATTGCAGAAAAGTTGTTAAAGGACAGCATAAATGAGGTAAAGAAGCGTTGTCTGTTGGTTTATGCTGCGCTGTTCTTTCCAAATTTTCTTAGAATTCGCTGGAATTCAAATATTTCAGCGAACATTGCACTTGCAAACGTAGAAATTGCTGTGGTGTTTGGTCGGAACATGATAACTCCAAAATCACATTTTTGAGATATAAGCATTTTCATTGTCATTTCAAAATCAAAAATACAGCATACACACAAATCCAAATCCAAATATCATACATTAGCATGTTTAGCCGCACGCACGTATTTGTGCCGGCCAATAATGCCGTTCCATGTAAACTCATATGTTTGTGGTTCTAGTGATTAGTGTTACCTATTTTAACGAAGTTAAAAATGTGCCAGCTTACGAACCGCACTAACGGAAGGAAATCATACCGTCATAGACGGCTTTCAACTTTACTAAAGAATGTTCGTCCTTACAATCATCCTACCAAGATCATCTAAATCTGCCCACTGGCCACGCAGTAGAACGTAAAACTTGGCCATGGAAATTTTCTTATTCTTTCAATAATTGACGATAGAAAAATCTGCGTGTTCCGCTGTTATATTGCTAGAAAAACAAATTGATTATAAAAGACGACTTATCTCCTGTGAAGCTAATCCGGTGTAGAATATATACACATTGTCTACACGTTCTCTGACTAGCTTCAGTCTCATATAATGGGTGAGTGATGATGTGTAAAGTTAAAAATATTATATTTTTCCTATGACCTCCCCTCTGCGTACGCCACAGGAGTTCGTTGTGAAAAAAATTCCCTACACGGGGTGGTTAATCTAGAGCTGCCAGAGATGCGGATCACGCATAATAAGCCATACTTAACTGGTATTCAAAATTTGGATTGGATATCGATTATAATAAATTATTTCTATGATATTGAAATACAACTTACCCTAATGAATAGTTAACTAGAACAAAAAACAGAGAAAAAATTCGGAAGTTTTAATATGTACAAGATGAAAAATCCTTTTCCATCTAAATACAAATACAACGCCACAACAGGCAAAATGCCCAACGAGGTGGCTGAGAAAAAGATGCCCATAAAAATATGGATGTCATATATTTCAAAAATACAGCAACCCAATCAAAAATTCAATTAACACAAATTATAAACAATACATACACGTGATTTTTGGGGCATTGAGCTTAGGAGAGAGAACTTTACAATTGATTAGTTAGAGGACAGGGGGTATGGTATGGAAAGAGAGAAATGGTGTTTCTCGAAGGGTCAAGTTGTTTAAGTATTTTTTTAATTGGACATATATATTTCTATAGCCAACCGTTTACGAGTAATTTGAAGTGAAACGAACTATTTAGTATATTTTAGACACATTCTCACCTCGCATTACCTATTTTATTTCTTCACAACATAAACAAAAAGAAGTGTTTATGATATTTCAAAAGACAGAAGATAAAAGAGGATAACCAGAGATACAAAACCAAAAACATTGCCTAGTTATTATCAGAAAATATCCAATATACCAGGGTTTCAACTATATGACTAGACGGATAAAAATAATGCAACTGTTTCTAAAACAGTATAAAGAGCTATTAAAAACATACAGGCACTTTCCGAATGTGTTCTTTCGCTGTCAATAGCTGTGGTGCTTTTCCAAAACGAAGAAATGCTGCCCGTAAAGGGGTATAAAGAGGAAAATTTCCTTAAATTTTTCAATACACGTAAAAGCCACTCCAGCAATTTCTCACCAAGATCGAATAAAAGAAGCTTTCCACGGATATTGCAACGAGTAAAAGTGATTTTTCAAACCTTTATCGTGATGGGAAGGGTTCCTTCTTAGATGCAAAAGACGGGTGAAATATATCTTGTAATGGAAAAACTAGAATATTAAAAATGAATATTAATGTTTCTCTATGAACGAAATATTTTATTAATCCTAAGCAATATGTCCATAAATATTTTCCCCTCTTTTATTATGTTCTTCATACAAGCAATCTAAGACATTGCACAAAAAAAATCATCACATGTAAAACATTTTTATTGAAGAAACATCGTTCCCTGGGGGTCACTACGGATCGTTTCACTTTTTTCATAACAAGACGTGACGCGCAGAGATAATCAGCAAACGGATAGGAATGCCATGTTTTTTACGTTATTCATACCAACTTCAACTGAAATGTGAATAAAATCCCCGAAATAGTTGTTATTAATCAAAGGGTTCAATACGAAAAAGAGTTAGAAATTCATCTTTTGAATTTTTCGGTTTCACAGTTCAACATTATACTGGTCGTCAGCATGGAACAATGAGCAACAAATTTATGCTTCGATTTTGATGAAACTGAACCTTAACATATTTATGCATATTTCTACTCCATTTTCTTTTAAGGGGTGTCACGACCCTTGAAGTAAAATTTTTGAAATGACTTCAAAAAATATTTCATTAAACTGCAAATAAAATACAGGGTGAGTAAAAAGTCCATAAAAACTTAAATTCATATAAAACCGGAAAAATAACCGAAATGAAAACGGTTCGCAGGCTTAGCAGTTCACGGGAACTTTTTAAGACAGGGAAAAAACTCAAAAGCAGCCGATAGGTGACGCTGACGTACACAAGTCAAAGAAAAGATACGCAAATAACGAACAGAATGTCACCAAATCGTTTATTACAGCAGTATGACCACCACTACAGGGGATAACACATTGCAGGCGAGTCACAAATCCAGCAACGGCAGAGTGCAGCAGGTCCACTTACACGGTTTACAATAGTAAACTGGTTGTGGATTAGGAGCGCGCGCAAGTTCTTATAACCGTCTCATATTTTGCATATTTTCACCAAAGTCACTCGCACCAGCACCACCTATCGGCTGTTTTTTGAGGGGTTTCTTTCCTTTCTCGTGACCTAGCGATGCTAACCTTGCAAACCATTTTTATATCGGTTTTTTTCCGGTTTTTATTCATTTTTAGTTTCTACGGACTTTATTTTTACCGACCCCGTACTAAAAATTCCGTATCAATTGGTTTGTTCTTTCATAATAAAAGAAATATGTAATGTGTGTGTGTGAATTATATAGTAGCAATTTCCTCAGATTGCAGTTTTTGAGTTCATTCGTAAGATTTAAAAAAATTACTGGCCCAAAAGTTCTGAATTTTTGCAGAAATGTTTATTCAACATGTAAAACAGACCTCGGATTTAGCAAATGACTAACGGGAAGTGTTCTTAAAAAATGAATTTAGATTTTTGGAATTTGTATATTTTTTTAAACTTTAAATATTCATAAAATTCTAATTAATAGTCAGATATCCAAGTTCGTGATCCATTATACTAACGTATGTCGAATAAACATTTCTGCAAAATTTCGAAATTTTTGGGGGCAGTAGTTTTTTATTTAATATTACGGATGAGTTTTTATAAGCTGCAATGTAGCAAAATTGCCTTCGAAATGTTTTTCCTTGTATAAGGTTCACGCTATGATACATTATTTCGTTCCTTTATTATCAAAGAACAAATTCAATGATTGACACGAAATTTGCAATTTGATGAAATATTTTTTAAAATCATTTTTGAAAATTCTACTCCAAGGGTCGAATTTTCAAAAGTGGTTGAACCCAACTTTGCATCCTAAGCTCTATAAAAATCCATGTAACTCCTTTTAGAAATGGTCATGAGCATTCTGTACACGTTTATTTATGTTTAATGTGTAGAACACGAAAATGATTTTAGCGCAAATTAGAATTCTGTGTTTCAATCTTCAAAGCAATATAAAATCTCAAATTATTGGAAAGTATAAAAATATTAGTGGAAAACCTTCCCGTTTATGAAATACATAAATAGCGGGAATGTGTAAAAATGCTAACTTTTTCCTTCCCCGTTACCATTACGGAATCACACCACAATTTGACAAATTATTTGTTGCAAACTCTGTAATAATCGTGTATGTAGTTCCTTAATACTTTAAATACAGGGTGTCCTGTAAGTCCTAGAACGGCCTTTATCCCATCAACCGTCCGTCGTAGAGGTATGATTCCAGTTTATACAATGCTCAACCGGCAGGCGTTCAAAACAGTACCAGTTTTGAGAGTGGAAATACAGTGTGCCACAAAAAAAGAAAAGAAAATATAAATTTTTAAAGGGTCCCCGTGTACTCAGCAGCCTAATCACAAAGTTGTTTTCTTGTCTTTCCTGATGCCATAAAAAATTCCATGTTTCTACGTGCAATATTCACATTTTAAAAACGAAGGAAATTTGGGAAAGAACAGCGTGTTAAATGCTGGTAAAACGGTTTTTCCACATTTATCGCTGTTCGTTCCCAAATTTTCTCCGTTTTTCGAATTCGAATATCTCTGTGAATTTTGTACTTAGAAACATGGATGTCTTTATGGCATCAGAAGAGACAGAGAAACAACTTTCTGATTACAGCACATGGGGATCAAATTTAAAATTTAATTTTTTATTTTGTGACACTGTATTTCCACTCTCAAAACTGCTACAGGGTAATTTTTTGAACGCTTGTTTAGCATTTCATAAATTGAAGTCATAACTCTACGATGGAAGGTTGATGAGATAAAGGCCGTGCTAGCACTTACAGGACACCCTGTATATACAACCTTTCTATATGATTTTATAGTAGTTTGCTGTATTTTGGCTATATTTGACATAATATTTATGGACATCTTTTTTCAGACATCTCGTTGGGCAATTTGCCTGTCGGAGTCTTTGTGTTTGTATTTTTATTTACTGCCATGTGAAAAATTTATGTGCAGCACTTATTCAGAACCAACTGTATTTGCAAACACGAAATATTATTTATACCCTGAAATCCTGATATAATTGCGTAGACGAAGGAAAAATAGCGTTGTAGAGGCATTATCTTTGTATCGTGAGTGAACATAATCGTCACACGTCATAAAGGTCATATCGGCATTGTTAGTTACTAACAGAAAATGGACTTATTATACATTTATTGGTGGCACAAAATTATAATTATTTAATTATTTAATAAAATGCCATTAATTTCCATTAATGCCATTCCTCGGGACAAGAAAGTCAGAGGACGTGGCTTCGATTCCACGCAAGTGCAGTTGAATTTTCTTAACTGGAATTATCTTCGCACCTAGCCAGCTGTCGAAACTTCCGTATAGGCATTTTCAAGCAAGATTTACACAACTATCATTGTAGAAAGGTTTCTCGGTATAGTGCAGGTTTTGGAAAAAAAATTGTGAGAAATATAATGTGCCAAAAAATTGAAAGGAATTTTATGAGAAATACTTTTTCTATAAGAAATAAAATTCGTAATGCTCTGTGAAATTAAATTTTTAAGCGAAACTAGTTGGTCATGACCTTTTTCTTTTTTAATGAAATAAGACCATCTTCTTAGATGAGTCACGCAAATCCACTTATAAAATTCGGCTATAAATTCATTTATTGATTCATTGATTCCAGTGGCGTCTTAACGATTTTGACGGCCTTCGCTGGGACCCAGACATTTTTAGGCTCTCACTATAAGCAGTGATTTTTCATACACATAGTATTTTTGGGGAGAAGTCGGCATCGAAAAAAGCATAATATCATTAAATGCACAGAAAATGCTGAAAATTATCTGTATGGAAATGTGAACACTTACATATAAACACTTATTAACATTAATGAAAATTCAGACCCGATGAGAATTCGAAATTAATGAAGGATCATGATTCCACAGAATTCATGAAAAATACTAATTAAAATTCCAAAATTCATGGGAAATAATTCCAAAATAAATGTAAAATAATTCTTAAAAATAAATGAAAATTAAAGAAAGAAAGAAAGAATTGCCGAACTAATTAATATTTACACTTTATGGTGTACGAAATAATTTCGGAACTAGTGAAAATTGGCATTTTCACTAATGCCAATTTCACTAATTTCGCTAATTTCTTTCTATAATTAAGAAATATTTAATAAGAATTCCTTAAATTAATTTTTATTAAAATTTATTTTTATCAGCCACTTCGTTGGGCATTTTGCCTGTTGTGGCGTTGTATTTGTATTTGTATATTTGTATTTTGTATTAAAAATAGACCAAACTGGGTTGCGAAGTTGGTCATGATTTTGGGTCGTCGCTGCAAGAATTTAAGAGCCCCTGAAATAAAATACCTACATTTTGAAGAATATTTAAGTTTGTTATTATTTTTGTCATGGTATATTCGGAAGATTTCATGCCGGTTTAAGAAACTGATAACATCATCACATGGATAGAGATCTTAAAACTCCGTGAATAGACGACGATCAATCATTGAACGATAGTTTAGTAAATGTACCTTACACGGCAATGGGAAAACAAGTCCATGTCCACTGGTGTCGCTAAAAAATCTCATTTCCCAGGACATTTCGAGTTTAATTTCAAGATTTTTTTTTCGTCCTGTTATATGTATATATATTTTTTCAATTCTGTTTGAAGTAGATTGAAGGCAAGAGAGTGAGAGACAGAGAGAAGTAAAAGTTTTTTCGAACATATCTTTTGAAATAGTGAAGAAGTCTTGAGTCTCTTTGCTACGCTACATCAAGAAAAGCAAAACGAAAGATAAAAACAATTGTTCTTTCATCTAATGCATAATACATGCATCGTAAATCCCTGTTGGAGGCAGCAGAGGAAGCTCTCCTTCTGCTTGGAATCTTTTTCGCTTACTATTGATAAGTTGGGTCGCTTTCTCAAAGTGATGCGACCTGGTGGGACGCATCGTATGAGGGGACGGGCAGGGTAAGTCCCTCTGGTCAACCTATGAGCAGGCAACCGTTCGCCACGGGGGAGCGTTGCGGCTGGTCATCGTAGAACCTGCCACGCGTGAAGAATGACCAACTGTGGTCAGCCGAGTGACGAAGTGACCCTTGTAGCCGGTTTGTCACGAGGTGGATTTTTGGAATGGAGCTTCAAGAAAACCGCTACACGAGGCGGAAAAAAAAAAGATCGATCCTACTGATTTATGGATGCCTTTCCTGCTTGGATCTCTGCGAAAATGGAGAGTTGTAAATCTGAGGATGAAGGTGTTGAATTCTCTCTTTTCACCGTTTATATCTCATTGATCAACAACCAAAGATATTGGCAACATCTTGTCCATTTGGATGATGACAACAAAGAAAAGAGGATAAAAATGCAGTTCTCACGTCACAGCTATTGCTGACATACATTGTTCCTGAATAGACTGCAGCAGAAGATATCGTACACAACCCGTGTACAGTAAGTTTTCTGGTCATCGCTCTTGATCCACTGCGTGTAATGTTTTCATGAGTGTCCAAATACTTTATTCAGGACGCCATTCATGTTTTTTGGCTTGATAAGAAAAAAAAACATCTAACATACTTCTTCTATTAACCAGATCGACTCAGAAGAAATATTCGAGTGTCAAAATAGTTGTCTCTCACTGCTGTGAGCATGATTATATAATGCAATAATTACAGAGTTATAAAGCATATGTAAAATATCATGACTTTCCTCAAGGTATCCGACTACCTCTTTCTTAGCACTATCTATAAAATGGCACTGATGTGAACTTTATAACATTTTTTTGATAGAAATTATCTCAAAATAATGGAAAATGTAATATTCTAAACACATTTTCAAAAAATTCTACGAATTAACTGTTTTGTTATATTCACCGTATATTCAGATATTGATGATGCAGATTATGAACAAAAATTTAAAGGATTGGGTATAGTATGCTCATAAGTTACACCCAAATCTATTGATGCACTTTTCAATTTTTGTAGTTTTAATTAACACATCGTGTATAAAACACTGTAATTAGACAGATACGTGTCCTTAGATTTGATTCATAAACTTAACAATATGGAAGAATACCAAATTAAAATATTGTAATGGTACAATCAATAATACATTTTTCGAAATCATGTTTCGAACTCAAGTAAAACTTCAAAAAAATAGCATTCTTCGTACAAAACACGTTTAAATTCTTTATTCACAGATTATTTGATGTAAGAACGCAAAACTAAAGCGGGAGTAGACTAAGTTCCAAGAGTTATACAAACAAAACAAAACCTGTTTTGGAATCACAAAAATTGGGCTTTTATAAAAAAAAATGAAAATAAAGAAACAAAGTTGATATTTACTCCGAAAATGACGTTTTAAACGTAGTCGAATACCTTAAAATATTCAATTTACGGCCTAAAATTTAATGATCAACAAGGGAAATTTATTCCATAAGTTGATCTGAAGTTGTATAATTTATTTTTTCATCCCCCATTAACCATATAAAGATCATGAAACCACTGAGACTCACTTTACCTCTTTTTTTCGCTTATATACTGTATTTCCAAAACTTTTACTCTAGTTTTTACCAATTATAATTACCTATAGTTACTTTATTTCTTTTGTATACATATGGTGAAAGAACCAGTAAACTCTGAGTGCATATTAACTGAAGGAGAACGAGCTATACTTCATTGTTCTAGTACCATATAGTTTTTGACAACGTTTCTCAATCTTTCTGCACCCAAGGACCACTAAAACTCCTGAAACAGTTTGACGGACTACTGGTTTACAGCGTTTTGGCCTAATTTACTGTTTGTACCTATGTCAATATCATTGTTATTAGTTGCATACCGTGGAATAACTTTCGTTTCATCAGAATTTAGTGTTCAAATCTGCCTGTGGATCCCCTGTATTATCCTCACGGATCACCTCTAGTCCGCCGACCTCTAGTCCGATGTTGAGAAACACTGGTCTATGGAATTTCTTGATCATATTTGCATTTCCTTTGAACTACAATTGCTATTTATTCTGGCTGTTATATTGCAGCTTACGCTGACATGCATTAGTTCTAATTAGAGTATTAATATGCAACAAGAACACATTGTTCGCAACACAGAAACTTTTGTAACTAATTTTCACTGAGATTCTTTTTATTACTGCTGTGAATTTGAAGCAACTGTGTACGGAAAGAGATAATGGCTAAAGTGACTAATATATTAACATATGCATAAACCTTACACGGTGTCTTACCTTGCACATAGGTACAAGGAGTGATGCATATTTAAATCATGTAAATTACAATTATAACATCCATTAATTTATGAAAAATCATTTGTATAAATTTAAATTTCACTCATACTTACGAAAGCGATAATTAATATCTTTGTGTAGTGAATACGATTTCAATATTTCAGTAGCCTAATGCTAGGCTCAAACGCTCTCGCATAAAACAGAAAAATAATTATAGTAATAAGGATAATCGCACACACACACACCACAGTAATTACCGAAAACTCAGAATGTTAAGAAAGATATGACTCTCTTATGACATATCTACGTTACTTGTTCGACTTTAATCGCAGTACATCAGTCAGGACATTCGGATTAAAACGTATTCACAAAGCGTTCAAAGAGAGCCAATGGCACTTGCCATTCTGACCATTCGGTGTGGCAGTTAATTGTTTCCGATGCATTATTCAGAACAAGGACATCGTACAGTACCGCACCTACTTTTAAAAACATGGTCCGCATACAAATGTGAGGATAAGAACAATGACGGAAATCAGATTGAGAAAAATCAAAGAGGGCTCCACCTCTTGAATACCGATAAGAAAGGAATTCCATCCAACAAAGTACATTATTGCGTTATGCAACTGATGCATCCAAAAATATTTAAACATTCTGCATCTAAAACTCATCTATATTTTTTCACCTGCTTTTATAAGCATTTGATTACCCCGCTTATATTTATGCAGGGACATGACTCCGATGCTTTCTTAGCTGAGAACTTTCAAGTACTTTTTTTTCGAAATTGTTCAATATTTTCTTTCATGCGTGAAGGTGTTCGGACGATGAATATTAATAGTATTCGAAAGTATTTGTAGCATATTTTATTGTATTAATTGTGTTTCTGAAAATGTATGACCAATATGTAAATCAGTTCCCGGGGTAGAATGGTTTGCTTGACGACATTTTTTTCATTTAAATCGCAATCAAGAAAATCCAAACTTATAATAACTGCAATTTTTCTACTCTTATTAACATATCAATGGAAACATAAATGCTAATATGACCATGTTTGTAATCAATATTACATTCGAAATATACTGTGAGTACAGATGATGTTTTAGTTGTTGAATTATAGATTTGTAGTGATTTGCTAACGAAAAAAGTTACGCGATGCGCATCAAATGAATTTTAAAAAAAAACTCCCATTGCACGAAGGAAATTAATTCCTATGGAAATATCATTGTGTGATGATATACCAAATATTTTAGACTAGAATGAACATTGACCGGCTGAAAATTTTGATGTCATACATTACTTGAGAATATTTGGACTAGGGTATAAGATTGTAAAAGAAAATCAGCACGTCGGTAAAATTAGTATTCTATGAAGTACGTGGTGTACGTGAGAAGAAGTTGGACGCTGATAATCTAGCAATGGCTAATATAAGGGGTATTAACGTAAGACACACCGAAAACTGCGTTATGTCGTTAAAACGCGCACCCTGCTACCTTTGCTTTTACTATCATGAAAAAAAACTGCTTTCGTGCCTGGCGCACATTTTTCATTCGAATAGAAGCAGAAACTTCAAGAATCTCTGAAAGAAAGCATGGAACACGAAAAAAAGTAAACGGGGAACATTTTTTTCGAACACTTCTGGGAAAGAAAAAACCAAATGATTCTCCATGTGTGTTCCATGCATTTCTCTTATTCTTGAAACTGACTAAGCATAACGGACACATAAATCGCCATGAGCCGAATACTGAATATTTAACTTTTATATATTTGCTTTTAACCTAAAATTACGTTATTCGTCCCTACAAACATTAGTTCTACGAGTATTCCAGTTTTGTCTTCCGTAATATTAAATAAAGACCTACTTTTGGTTCCCTCTCTAAAGAAGACTAAGAATAACATGCTCAATTCTTTCCACATATGAGATATATACGATGACGTGAATATGTGTCGCCGAAACAAACAAAATAGACTTCAAAGAACAATAATAAGAATACAAAGATAAAAGGGGAATAAAGGGAAAATCCAATCAGATTTTCTTCAAATGAAAATTTTCTACTGAAAACTGAGGTTTCAGGTGAATTTCAAGTAAATAAACATGGACTCAGAATAGGTGTTTTGGAATACGATAGGAAAAATACAAATACTTGGTAGAAATTGAATAAAACGCTGATGTAAAATATTTCTGAAAATAGTTATTTAGTTATTCTAAGCTCTTAAGTGTTTTCTTGAAACATATTGACTTACATAGAATTCTCTTGCCGTATTGTAGAAACCAATGATGTTATTTAATTTCTATTGTCAATATTAAAGCGTTGAGAACAGTACATATACGATCACAATAGAAAAAATGCATCGTCAGTTTTGCGTCGAAAGCTTGAACATAGCATATATATATATAAACAATATTTACACGATAAGTTCCATCAGAAACTCTAATTTTTCTAGGTTTGTTTTACAGTAAGTGAAATTTTTAGTATATAGAATTGAGAAAAGTACACACATATTCTCTTAATCTGGAATTTCTAGTCTCGTATCCTGAGATTTTACTGATACATGTAAATGAAACAATGTTTCAAATAAGGTGCAATAAAAACAGCTCAACTCTATCCAATAAAAGTATGAAGATCGAACTGATGTCACAGTACATGATCAGTCATTTCTCGTATGGAACAAATGATAAGGAATCATGGAAAAGAAATCAACGGCAATCTCTGAGCACTTGACGGATGTAAGTGATAAAGCTTGCATGGCCATCAACAGGCGCGATCTGCGAGACCAAATCACATTACACGGATGCCTGTCTATCACGTATCTTCTTTGCTCACGCCCTCTGCTGCTTCCATCGGATATCTGGGTCTCCCCGAACAAGAAATGATCCATCAGAAGCAATCGCTATCTTTTAGTGGAGATTTGTGGTTATGTAACTATCGGGATGAGCACCATGAGAACCAAGCTAATAGCAATCTACTGCCACCTGGTAAAAAGCTTCTGTGATATATCGAAGAGGACATATCCTGATTTAATATGACTACATCTCTTATGTGCAGCATATAACTTCTGTTTTTTTATATTAGTGTTACATATATGTATGTGCTGCACTGAAACACCTAAAAAGTTTGACCACAATTCATATTATATTCCTCATGAAGCCGTTATCTACATCAATCTCCAGAAATTGAAAATTCAACGTTTAAGTTGATATCCCATTTGAGAAAATAATCTGTTTCTTTTCGTATCTTTTTTTTAAGAAAACAAAATTTCAATCATATAGTACTGTTTAGTACTGTTACAGCAGTTTTCAAGTTATCATGATATTGATTGAGATATAAATAAACCATAATGTTTACACCAGGATTGAATTCGCACTCAGTTCTATGGATAAAAACCATATGAATTATACCACACTTTCGAAGTTTTTTTTATGGTGGTGAAAAAACTTGTTCCCCTATAATGAGCTTCAATTAGTGCTTTTTTTTGTAACAAAATGTTCAGTTTAAATTTTTTTGTTGAAACTTCAAATAGGTAATTCTAGTTTACATGTTATCCGTAGTTTCTAACAATTAAAGTTACTGCAGTTCTTACAGTTGATAAATGAATAATAGAAAGAAAAAATTACTTTTAACATTTCGAAAGAAATCAACAAAAATATACAAATTCTTAACAGACTGACTAAAGTAAATATCTTTGAGAAGAAAAATAATGAGTAGTTTATATAACGTTAAAGCTAACAATTATTGCGCTGCAGGTTTTGTGACTAAAATCAAATTTGCTTCGTTTCTACAAACGCGTAAATTAAGTTAGTGTTAGAAAAACAATGCCTAAATAACCGCGATCTCTTTTTACATTGTTTTTACTCCAGGAGTTTTTCCTTTCTTATATTGCTTTGAGCAAATATAAAGTTCCTAGTCTGCTTCTTCTATTGGCTGTTTCTTTTTCGTATCAATAATTAGAGTAGATTATAACATTACTTTATATACTGAGGCTTTGCACAATTACACGTTTAAAAAATACTTTCATAAAAACAGCGCTATTCTTGAATATGGCTGTATAACTATATGGACGTTTTTAGCGGTATAGCGAATAACGAAATAGTTCCATAATGGTACTATCAGTGAAAACTAGCTGCAAAGATATTTCAATATGATGATAAACCTCTCCAAAGCGATATATTTTCATATATTACCCGCTACTGCCTTCAACATTAAACTCTATTTCGATACAACGATATAATTTACTACGATAAATCCATCTATAACGTATTTTTAAGGGACTTATAAACAGCTGCAATAATATTTTTTTTGTAGTTTGAGTGAAATTACAGCTCGCTAGTTTTGTTCTTTTAGGGCAACTAAACATTTTGACCACCTGACCCCCGACAGTATTTATGATGTTGCTCTTGCTATTTTTTGTGTAAAAAATAAAAAAATGTGTAGTCTAATACACTCCTCTAGTGTGTGTAACAACTCCTGCTTTTTCCATATTGTTATCAATACTAACAATAGAGAGATATGGAAAATCAATCCTGAAGATACCTTGTTAGTTTATTAATTTGCATAATAATTGTTAGTCAAATTAATCTAATTATTGAATTAAAATGAAAATAGGTCCGTAGATATGAGTGTTAAAGATCAACTCGGTTGTGGATATAGTTATTTTCGCAGCTAAATAAACACAATTGGAATGTTAGATTTCTTGTTGTGCTTCAAAAAACTATACACGATAACGCTTTTCGTAAAGCTCAAATTGTATAAGCAAGTTCGTTTTCTATGGTGAGCAGTGATGTTTTGTGTCATTTCGTGTCCGTAATCATTTCTACCAAGATGACGTCATATCTCAGTTTGGGCAACCTAATCATCATTCTTCGTGGTCACAGTCGACGCCACTTATTAGAATCACGGATAATGTTCTAATTAAGGTATTGTTATAAATTTTGGAAGGAACGGTACGACCAGTAACATGGGGAAAAATTAATTTGTGGTTATCGGGACTGTGGATAATATTATCAAATTTTTTACGTTGAAATATTTTTTTGTTCATTCTGAAGCTCAGGTTTAACCAAACTAAATTCTTTTCCTGTAAATTATCGTTATCAGGCTGCAAGACTATGTAAGAGGCTAGAAGGAGTTTCCCTCCCCCTCTCCCTTGTTGACAAACATTTCCGTACATAATGTCGTATGTACATATAGTGAAGACAAATGTATGACGGAAAAAAGTAGATTTCTTCAGTTCTTGATCAGTTTCTTTCAGTTGACTGGAGATTCAAATTTCTTTTCCTGAGAGACTTTCTCAAGGGATCTATGAAACGTGTTGTGTACATCATTCTAAGGACTGACAATGCCTGAATAACAAAAATGTAGAATTTATCTTAAAAGGGGGGATGTTCCGTTTTAGAATATAAAAAAATTGAATGATTGGTACATTTTGCAACCAATTCTGTGGGAAAGGAAAAAAATTGCCCCGTTTCACCAATTCTTGTTTACTATACGTTCCGCTCAACCATACGAGATATATGATCAACGTTCTTGTGAACGGGACTTTTATCGGATGTTGTTATCATTCGGTTGTTGTTATCAAAAAGAAGTCGAAAGAAGAAAGAATCCGAGTTGCGAAGTGATCACATTATGTGACGTCGACTGTAAAACCATAAATCAGATCTGAATCGAATCATGGGCATATTACCGTAACCCAAAACAAGAGATTTCGATATTGTGTGCATAAAATATCTGGTGGTTAAATAAGAATAGAAAATAGAAAGACTATATGCAGGGGTTCTGTAAGTGCTAATGCGTGCTTTATCTCGTCAACAATCCGTCGTAGAGTTATAGTTCCCAGTTATAAAATGCTCAAAAGACGTTCAAAAATTACCCTGTACCAGTTTTCAGAGTGAAAATACAGTGTGTAACAAAATAAAACCTCTAGATAGATATTCATACCAGATTTCCAATTAGAAAGTTTTTCCCCTGTCTGTCCTCAGGTCAACGAAAAAATTCCAAGTTTCCATGTGCAATAAGTGAGATATTCGAATTCAAAAAATTTGAGAAAATTAAAAAAATACAGCAAAAATGAGGGAAAGGAGCATTGTCCGTTAGTTTTTGCTATTCTTTCATAACTTTTCTCCGATTCTTCAATTCAAATATCTTATCGGACATTGCACTTAAACACATGGAACTTTTTCCGTCTGTCTCACAATATACAGAGCAACAACTATCTAATTAGAAGTTAAAGGGCAAGGGGAATACAAAAAATTTATATTTTTCATTTTGTGGCACACTGTATTTTCACTCTCAAAACTGGCACAGGGTAATTTTTGAACGCCTTTTGAGTATTTTTTAAATTGGCCGCATTAGCACTTACAGGACACTCTGTACATATGAGAGTACAAATATCGGAACCATGTGAACGTTAACGTCATTGGAAATTCTCGTATCGCTGTGTTTATTTAAAATGAGTTGGATGGTTTTAAATATTTTTAAGACTCACGTATATTTTACGTGTAATGCAAAAATAAGTGATGTGCAAAGCCATTAGGGCGTTTGAATTGTAAAGAGATTTAAAGAAAAAAGAGAAAGATAATAAAAAAAAAAAATTGAAATTCATGAACTGTGAAGTTTCATTTTTTTATTTTATTTTCAAGACCAGTCTCTCCAACCAAGGGAAGCATTCCGCTTCTGTTAAACTATAATTGCTTTCTACCGACAATTAGCATTCTAGTGCTCCCTTGCCAGATGGCGTCCCACATCAGAATGAATCCGATCTTCTCTACGTACCAACTCCCTTGTGAAAAAATATATACTATTTTTTTTTATATGTTATTTTTCTTAAATTACATTTTTCATAGTGTACTCAGTTTTTGGAGTAAAAAAAAAAAAAATCATTAATGCATTTTTTTTTTTAAAATGATAACAATAATAACTAAAAAAATTAAAGAAAATAAAAATGGAACTTGCGTCAGAAGCTACTGCTTTTGCACCTAATTTTGAACCAATTTTTTTAAGTTTTTTATTTTATTATATATTTTTTTCTTGTTATTGCGTACGCGCTCTCCACACCCACAGTCTAGCGCTCAATTTTCTATCTAGCGTATATTCAGAAGACCGAAAAATGGAAATTAAATAATAACAAAAACAAAAAAAAAAAATTAAAATAAATTAAATGAAAGAAGTAAATGCTTAGCTAGAGCGATGGAAGGCAGTAGTAGCATGCACCAGTGGAAAAATACTCACACCTTCTCCTGACAGATGGGATAGGAGATAAGTCTGTATTAATGATTTGCATTTCTATTTACGTTCCACCGACTTGAGCGCAGCGTGAAATGGTTTCCTAAAGATAATTTTTTAATGGGTCTGTGCTGCTCTTCTCTAAACGTTTAGGAAATGTATGACTTTACTTGTTTCCTTTTGTCATTTCTTTCAAGAGCTTTGTTCAAGAAATCTAGCTAATGTGTATATTTTGA
Source organism: Pholcus phalangioides (assembly GCF_987345545.1). Classification (NCBI taxonomy): domain Eukaryota; kingdom Metazoa; phylum Arthropoda; class Arachnida; order Araneae; family Pholcidae; genus Pholcus; species Pholcus phalangioides. The sequence continues at coordinate 25,382,943 of NW_028301600.1, forward strand.
AAGGCTTGAGGCGTAGAAACCTTTCCGTCTTGTTATTTATCACAAGTAAGTTCTTTCAAAGTTCAAGAAATAAAACAAAATCGAAAATAGGTCACTAAATCAAGTTGTTTCAATTGCTTTAACCGCTTTAACACTTTGCTAACACGATTCCAAGTAACTTTGACACAAAACTGAAAATTCTTAATAAGCCGTACCAGATACCGTTCGCGAGTAATTTTTCTTCGCATTTTTTAGCTCCACGATACATTTGTTATTACAAAATTTGCATCAAAGCAATATTACATCTAACGCAGTGTTAATCAAATATTAAACTTTTATATTAAGAAATATCTAACCAGGCTGAAAACTTTAATTCGTTTCAGCTTATGTAGCTCATAAAACGTTGATTAAAGAAACCTAGTTACAATTAGAAAAGTTATCAAAAAACTTGTCAATTTTAGGTAAGTCATGTATTTCATAAGGGGTATGCACGGAAATATGAACTCTAATATTTCATGCTGTCTGTTCTCTAATTTCCCATTAGAAAATTGTTTCCCTGTCACTATTCAGCGCAACAAAAAAATTTCATGTATCTAAAGGAAATATTTGCAGAAATACTGTGCACTTGAGGCATCTCGGAATTTTGAATTTTAACTTTTTGAAGAATCGTTGTAGTTTTCACTCTTTTTTCCTCTCAGGTTTGTCTCTCAAAATATGCTGAGTGATTTTTGAATTCAAATATAATATTTGAATAATATTGCACTTGGGAAAATGAATTTTTATTTTCATTTTATTAGTTTCCGATAAGACAGGACAACAAATTTCTATTTGGAGGACAGAAGGATCGTATAAAGGTATAATTTTTTTTATCTCGGTACACATATGCCTCCCACGCCCAGGTAAAAGAAGCGACATTTCTAAAATGACCACGTTATTTAGAAACGGTTTCTAATTGAAAGTATGTTTATGAAATTCTATAAGCAACATTTCAAAAGTTATTTCAACTAAAACGGACTTACGTTTTCCCTCTATATATAATTAGTGAAGATGTCCACTAATGGCAGCGTTCGTTATGTAAAGTACATTTACAAAATGATCGCTTTTTACGTTAATGACGAGAAGACAGTAAGGGTACCTTCCTGGGCTAGTTAAAACCTTCTGGAATCAACAGGTGACGTAGAAATTTCCAATTTTTCAAACTTGACAGCTCCAATTTTAATCGAAAGGTAACATTTCTACTATGTTTTTCTTCAAAAAAGAACAGTTTCAAAATTCAAATGTGGATATTTCTCTTGAATGTTGATCAAGAAAAATAGCATTTAAATATTCTTCCACCATTCCCATATGATACCTGTTGAGCTATTTTCTACTATTTCCGGTGGAATACGTTTTTTATTTCTACTGTAAATTTAGCAGAAGTGGAAAAATTTTCCTTTTTGGAAATAAATTCGTAAATTATGAACTTCGGTTATCAATAGCATTTGGGTGATATAAATTGCTAGAAGTATTTTCTATTTCTTATTTCTGTATGTTAAATAGATATCGAATACACAAATTGATTTTTCTTGAATCGTCAAAATTGAAAAAATAGTGTTATCGGTGATATTATCGCAACCAAGAAATTAAAGCACTCTGAAATTATACGAAATAAACATGCACTACTAACTGAATTGCTGTACGTGCTGGAATATTGTACTCTTTGATGTGATTCAATAGCCTATTAAAGCAGTATTCTCATTATTATCAGTATGTGTGTTATCACGGCTTCTTGTGTCCTTTCAAATCGAAATTACCAAATGCGCGAATCCCAGCAGCGAGCTAGAATGAGTTGATAAGATTGCCTAAACGATCCACCATTATTGCTCCGATTCATTCGCTATGGCCGAGCACGGCACAGGAAAATGAAAAGGGGTGGAATGAAAGGCCACCAACCCAGAACACCTTTGATGGCAGCTCCATGAACGATAACGATTCGGATGATTCAGTGCCTGTTAGCATCGCCCCATTAGCATCTCGGAACACACTACAAATACACTATCTGACTAATAATGCGGTTTAACTAATCTAGTCCGAAATCCCTGAAACTACGCTATTGAAATTATATTATTAGAAAAGACAGAAATTGTCTGGAAATCTCATTTCCGTAAAATGAAATCAAAGCACACTTAAAATTATGCTGCAGTAGCATGCAAATATATTAGTAGCAGTTCAAGAAACTGGCGTCAATTTTTGAAATATAAAAATTTATGAGGAGAGATTATATTTTATTAATTTCTCATATAATGCAATATCTTTTGCTCGCAGACAAAAAATATTCTGTACATACAGTAGAACCTCTCGATAACGGACATCCATGGGACCAAAAACTTTGTCCGCTAATGGGAGGTACGATATATAGTATAACCTCGTTTCTACGACTTTCACATTTATATGACCTTTAGCTTCGGGTGCAATTTTTGTTCCTATTAAAATGTATATGTTACTATAAAAATGCATGCACATAATCACCAATTGTCTCGCTAAAGAAGGATTAAATTTCACTACATTTATTCATTAATTGCCAATAAAGTTGAAAAGTCTGATAAATATGGAAACATTTATAACTGTTTATCTTCATTAAACCAATTAATTATTTTTACTTTTACCCGCACATGATACGTGCCCAACACATATTTTGCAATGAAAATTAAATTGAATTAAAATAAGTGAGAAGAAGATAAAAATTACACATTATCAGTCTTGTATTGTTGGCTTTCTTCGCACGTATCAACAAACAAAACCAACATTACCATCCTGGACCATAGTTATGTTGAATTAATTAAGTAATTAATTGACAATCTATCATATTTACCAATACGAACTTTGAATAAAATATAATCTTAGTTGCATATGGTAATTTCTCGGTTTAGACCAAAAATTAATATATTAGAGTTATGGTCTATTCCATGGGACAGGGGATCACAGAAAGTCCGTTAACGGGTGGTGTCCATAAACGGGGAGAGTCCGTTTTAGAAGGGGTTGTATTTTCCAAACGATTTTAATTGATTACGTTCTTTTTCAGTCTCACGATTTAAATTTGAATATATTTATTAAAAATAAACTTTGATATTTTTTTAGTTTTGTTGTTCTTTAGCATTAGACAAATACAGAGACATAAAGAAATCCAGGGCAAAAATATATTTAAAAAAAATTTAAACAATTACTGTTTCACGAAAAACGAAAGGAATGAAAATTCTATGACTCTTTTTGAAATATAAGTAAACCATGAAAAAATATAAGCGAAATTTAGTTGTACTTATGGGCTTACAAATAATATCATTGGGGGTTTCAAATGCATGTGAAGACGAATATAGTCTACATCATTTCGTCAAAAAATTTGAACGAAGTGAATTGTCTTCACAAAGAAATTTTGAAAATCTGAAACTTAAAAGATTTGCAGACATTTATATTTTATTTCTTCTTTGAGTATCAGCGGATTGGGTGAGATTATAAAAAATGAAAACGTTCGAATAAGAAATTTATTTTTTGCGACGTGAGTAAAAATATGTCGAAACTAAGAAGAATGCCACAACTCAGCTGAACAGATACTTAACATACATGTATCATATGTTTCAATTTTATCAAATTCTACATGTATGATGATGAATAGATTAAGTTAATATTTTTACAGGGGGAAGGGAAGGATTCAGAAAGCATCAACAGATTTTAAAATAGTTAAAGAAATTAAAAACACAGAACGACGAATAGTGTGTGAATGCATAGGGGGAGGGGAATGTCTGCTTTTTATATTATGAAAAATAACAAACAATAATAAGCAAAATGATAACGCTAGTGCTAGTGTCTCGTTTATGAAGATCTTTTAATGAAGATCTTTTAATGAAGATGTGAAGCGCGCGCCATTGGGAGGGCTTAAAAATAACGGGAAGAGGGAGGGCGGCGGTTGAAATTATTGCGGGGAGTAGTTCACCGGGTACTCGATATAGCCTACTCCCGTAGTTGAAAAATAATTTGCTATAACCATGAAATTGTTATGATTATTCAAATAATGTAACAAATCAACTAAAAAAACATTCCTTCTACAAAAAGAAGTCCAAAAATATTTTTTCACTGGGCCCGGCGTTTGGTAATTGTGACCCCGAGTTTGGTTACTCAATCCGCATCATTACGACGGCTCTGTTGTTGACACCCTCCGGAGGATTCAAAGCTAAAAAAACATGTGGGTAGTTTGAAATCTCATAACAAAAAAGTTTTGTCTAACTTAAAATCGCAAGATAATTTGATTTCATTCTTCACTGATTATGGAATTTAAAGGACATCGAGACTAGCAAAAAATCAAGGATGTTAACTGTCCTTCCCCCCTGGAAAACGGGACATATGGTCACGAGATGTTCGTGAGGATCGCTTATGAAATTCTTGTCAAAGGGGGGTTGAAAAAGTTGAATGGAAACCTCTGCCGTATGATATTTGCATTCAAAGACAGGACATTCGATAGTCCAGAACTTGACAATCAAAACGTCCAGTATAAACTTGCTTCCAACAATGAAAGTCTATCATTTATCTCACTTATTGTGAGATCACATCACATGAAGAAAGATTAAATCTTATTGGTATCTCCCAGTTGTTCTGAAGCAATAAAGTTCCACGTGTAGAACTAAAAAGTAAATCCGTAACAAAATCTAATTCCATATCCAGTAGACCAGCCAACAACTTCACAGACACTTCCACACAAAACTTACAAAATTTGAAATTTTGCATTCCTTGAAAAATTGGTTTCATCTTACGGCTCACGGCTTGGTGTCATTTAATCAGTATGAATTCAAGATATTATATTATGTGCTGGAGATACGAAAAGTGAATTATATATGTATGTACATATACGTATATTTGGAACATAAATCTGGGTAGGCATGCGATCCTTTTTTTAAAAAAAAAATGTCTTGTGAAAATGAATCTCATTTCTTTCTTTTAAATTTTCGTATTCTTTTTAAACTTATTTTCATGCATTTTTGTTTTTTATTCTGAACTGACGAAAGAGGATACGACTATTTGAAAATTAAATATTCATTGCCTTTATATATATTCTTTGCTCTGCACTTGTCCTGAAGTCGTAATAAACTAAATATGTAATTTTGGCGACACTTGTGTTATTTTTCTTCACGTAGTGAACAATGTTGACATGAACAAAAGTAGTTCATTTTCATAATTTTCCTTCAAACAATTTTGACGACTGCATGCAGAAGCGCAAATACACATTTATGTTCAAATCTCGAGAGAAAGTAAAAATAACGGAAGTAGATATTGCATTAAGAGAAACTTGAATTTCAGTTTCTTGCAGAATAGAGTTACTTATTTATCATTCATGAGTATGAATGTATTTTAATCGAATCTGCAAGAACAATACTTTCGAAATACTTACAGTATCTTATAACGGACATTCTTAGGAAGATTTATTTAATGAGAGATTTTTTTCCTTACATCTCACGTGGAATGTATTTCTACTCAAGGTTTAGAAAATTCTACAAAAATCCATGAAAATGGTTATGAAGCTCGGTTTTCTTATGTTACGTTCTTGATCCCGAGAGAGAAACACACCGTATATTTACCATAAACTAATGAATAAATTATCTTTTAAGAGTGAAAATTTTGCGTAAGCAAATAATAATTTTAAAAACGCAGCTTTACGATATAGCGAGTTTCTATCTTTACATTGAATTCATGAATGCGTGCTTTTGAGGATGAATAAAAAATGAATCTTTCGTTGAAACACTGAGTTCATGTTCGCTGACAGCTTAAATGCATTTTTTGCTGCTACTTGATTTATGATATTTTAACGTGCGGCTTAAAACATAGTTGAACAATATCAATCTGAATGTATGTTATTTGTGAAAGCTTTGTATTGTTCCGAAGGAAACGTTTGTTCTAAAAGAAACTAGAATGTTCATTACTGGAAAATACATGAAACTTTTAACAACTGTGAACAGTGAAATATTTCATAATATTTACACCAGTGAAACCTAACTACACAACACTACTCGATACGACGATAAATGACTCGGGTACAATATTTTTGGTTTTCATTCATTGTTGAGATTTTCTCAATATTTCCATACCCATTACTACGATGAATACATTTAAAAAAAAAACGTTTTCAGATGAAGAAACGTCTAACAGCATTTTCGTGATTAATTAAACATTATTTTTGTGCGATGAGTAAATTTTTATAATGGAATTTTCTGGTGGTACTAATGAGGTTGATTCGAAAAAAATATGAACAACTATATAAATTTGGTATTACATGAAAATGCCTTTCGAGATAAAGATAATCCTTTTATAACGATGTTTTTCTAGGTCAGCAGCATATCGTTATATTGAGATTTCACTATACAGGGTGATTAAAAATACACTGGCACCACTCAGATGTACGTGGCGCCCATTCTGATTGTACTTTGATGAAACTTGATATAAGGATATATGGACAATGAGGGGAAAGAAAAATTCAATAAAATAAGCTGAATTTTTGACCACCAGGTGAAAAAGTGGCGCCTTTTTATCACTACTATCTTTTTCCATGGTCCAAATAACGCATATACCAAGTTTCAATGAAATACGTTCACCGCAACGGGCGGTGTAAAGTGGAGTAGTGTCAGTATAATTAAGCTAATAGTGTCAAAATTATTATACTGACACTACTCCAGCCTATGTAGTGCCCGTTGTGGTGGACGTATTTCATTGAAACTTGGTACATACGTTATTTGGATCATGAGAAAAAGATAAATGCGATAAAAAGCACTACTTTTTCATCTGGTGGTAAAAAAATTGAACTATATATTTTTGAATCCTTTTTTTCTCCCATGGATCCATCCTACATACCCAGTTTCAACAAAATACCTCCATCCGAATGGGCGCTACATGCGTCTGAGTAGTGTCTGTTTATTTATAACCAACCTATACATTTACGGTTTATTTGAATGCACTTTTGGGTGTAGCAGTCGGTGTAGAATCATTTCAACTGTGAAAATCAACAATGCCAAAAGAAAATATAACGAAAAATTCAGTTGAGAAAAATTTTCTCGTCAGATTCAGATACATTTATCACTTTGTACGATGTAACATGAAAAAAAAAACCCTTTTTCGAATAAATCGTATTTTCAAAAATTCAGTCTTCATTAATTTTTTAGGCATATTATATCAACATCGTTAATGGATTAAATAAAGTATGAGTAATTAAATACAGTATTAAAAAAAATGCAAAAATGTGTCTTATGAAATGACTAAATCCGAAATTTGACCCATCTACCGCTCAGTCTAGTCACATTAATGTGACAGCCAGCATAAATAGCAGAAAAATAGCTTTGTGCAGTCAGGGCATCACAGATCGTCTGGAAGTGCCACAGTAAGAGCAGTGCCGTCTTAACACATGGGCCCACCCGGGAACGGCCCGGGGGCCTCACAAAAATGAAATCCTGTTAAAATTTTCTATGACTTATCAGGTAGGGCTTCCGAAAAACCACTTGGCCCGGATGCCCATGATACCCTTAAGACGGCCCTGAGTAAGAGGCTGGATGATCGTTACATTCAAACAGACTGCGGTCATTTCAATAATTGTGGGGAAGTGTACGGGATCGTCTTGTGTCCAAATGTGTTAGATTGGGATCGAATCTGGAGAGTTGGGGAACCAGAAAATATATAACTTGGAAGTTATGGTCTTTCTTTTTATACAATGCTCAGGTATGTCAGGTCCACATGGACTTACGCTATGTCGTATCACAGTTCTTGAAGATCCAATGCATCCTGAAAAAGGCAATACATATTTATTGATGTACGTGACCTGCAAGGATGAATTCATATTCGTAATGATCGGAAATCACTCCTAGAGGTATTAGTGAACCTATACGAAACCAGAATAACACATTTAACACATTTTTCAGACAATAGTGCTACTATCACTTGCACGTAGTCTCACAGCAATGGTTAAAAAGCCTTTTCCTCGAAGATTTTTTGTCCGGATACGTCAGAAGCCAAGCCATCTATTTATTACACGGAGCGTAGAATGACTCAAGAGGAGACAAGCCTTTGCTAATCAAGAGGTACAGTTTTGATAGTGCCTTGCAACTTGACACCCTTTGTACCGAAGCAACTTTGTTACCATTGGTTTCGTGGTTATCCATCTGCTTTGTGAGCACTATACGCAACACAGTTTTTACTAGAGCTGACATTTTAAACAAAAATGTATTTACTCCCTGCTCATTTGGAAAGTGATTTGCTCAACTGTAAGTTGGCCCTCACATTACTTCTCACGTTCATTCCTCATATCAACATACTTTATGTTCCGTTATCTCTACTGGACATTTTGAAATTGGTGAAAGTATAAATTTCCCATTAATATTTTCTTTATTTCTGGATCACAAAATTATCTCCTGATAATGCTGAACTCTGTAGTTGTCAAAATAAATGTGAATTCAAATGTATGAACATGTTTTCTCCAAGAAAATATTCTTTTAAAAATAACGAGTGCTTTGAGCTTTCCCTAAATTTATGAAGATACACATCGTTATACCATCAAATGACAATGTTATCATGCGATCAATGTTATCATATCAACACGATCGATTCACATTACCATTAAAAGTGTAATGACATTGTCCATTTAGTTAGGTGGTGTTTATCACTGAGTCACTTTCAAATTACAAAATCATTCTGAATATGTTCCCTTTTTTGCAGGTCTAAAATGATTAATGCGTGTCTATGGAAATTATATGACTGTTCTGGATATTTTTTTCATACTTCATATCATACTGAAATTAAGACTTTTGCATAGCCTCAAAGTTTTTCCTGGTGCCAAAACTTATGGTCCATAGAGATGCAAGGTTTAAAGCTTTTGAAATATTCTTTCAGTTGTAGTTTAACAGTAAAGCGGTGAGATGTTTACGTTACATGCACGAGGAATTCATCAAACGTAAATAAAGCAGAAGACTGTTCACAAAGTCACTTACCTGATTGGTTTCTACCTATAATGTATCTTCATATTGTTCAAGTTTAGATGCATGCCTTGACGAACGTGATGCGAATCAAATATTTAAAGTATTCGAGTATATTTATGGCGTACATGGTGTCTTGTACAAATTGCTAAATACCAACATTCAACGAATACGCTGTTTTAAAGAGAACGTTTGGTGTTGCACTTTTAAATTAGTAATTCACTGCATTTTCGTGATTTATTGAGATCAAAGCTCTTTGTACTACGATATGAGAAAGCAGCAATTTGAATATGCGGAAGGGTGACCACCCAGAAACGGCTTCGAACTCTGTGTTAGATAGAGAGCTGGCGGCTTAACTTGAATACTTGAGCGAAACTGTGGACAAGTTTTACAGTGTCCTTTCGAGGCAAATAAATGATTGGGTGCGGCTATTGAAAATTTCCGGAAACCGTATTTAATAAATGACTGTTTAAAGTTGGGAAGCATAGTTAGGCCATTAGTTAAGTTTCCTCCTAGAAGGGGACACCGAAAAATTACATTTCAGAGAAATGAATTTTTCTCGTAGCCAATCACTTCCATATTGTTTCTTCTACGTCAGAGACAAATCAAATCATTTTGTGAATTTTTATTCAATCACGATGAACTAAAATAACCCATATGCGTGAATAGTGTTAATGTAATTACAAATTCCATTAATAAAACTTAATCTGAAGTTTCAGGAAATCTGTTTTTTTTTGCGTTAAGAAATTAATGAAAAATCTTATATCAATAAAATATAAAATATTAGAACATGGAACTCAAAACAAGAAGAGGTTTGTCTTAAAAATTGAAAGCAGTAAAATTGGAGTATGTTTTGCATTATTTGTCTGGGCATTCTTATTCATTCACATTATCGATCAAAATATTGGTCCTTTTTTAGATTTAAGTTATTAGTATTTGGATCAAATCAAAAATTTATAAAAATAACTAGCGTTTTGATACGGCACTGTTTTGATTATAATATTTGTATCCATTGAAAAAATGTCATTCGATTTCAAAAGATCAAGAAAAACTAACTAGATGAACTCTGCTAAATAAATTCCAAGCTGAAAAATATTTTGTCAAAACTAATTAATAATTGTGTATTGATAAAACGCAAAATATATGTATATATATGCGTGCATGTTCTCTTTGGTTTTTTTCTCAGTCATCTGTGTTTTCATAATGACCATTTCGCAATCATTCCCACATTACATTTCGCTTTAGTTTAAGAATATATTTGATAAACGACTAATAAGAGGAGAAAGAAAAAAGAGAAAACTAAGAAATTTTGATGCTAGATGCTCGAAATAATGGCATAAAATGTATCTCTCTCAATGATTATTGAATAATTTAATTATGATTTCTCTTACATTAATAACTCATTGCATTAACTCTTAGTTATTATTAATGCTTTATCTAACACAAGAAAAACAAAACTTCATTTATTTTCTCCTCATTAATTTATATTTATTAACATAGAAAACAAAACAAAGGATTATCAAATACATTGTGAAAAGTACGAAAGAAATTTAAATCATCATCATCATTGTCGTCGTCGTCGTCGTGGAAAGACACGATGGCTTTAAATCCATTAGATGGCTTATTTGTTATCTTCGTAAAAAAGAATGTCTTCTTGTTGAATTTTTTTTAATTCTTTTTTTTTCAAAAGTGAATAAATCAAATATTCTCTCGCAGATGAATCTGAAAACTTTTTGCCAGATGAAAACTTCTATCATTATATATATATAAAATGGATTACAAGATGGAACGGATGACTTCATTACCATCCGTCACTGACTTCGTGGTTCTATATTGTGTAATACTTTTGCAGCTGAATGTTCAGTATTTATCCAGCAAAATAATGAAACTGAATTTTATTGCATGAACCAGATGTTGTTCATCGCAATAAGTAGCATTAGTGTTATACACAGACTCCCACATCTATCCAATTGTTCTTCATATATATTTATAACATCGTTCGCAAAATTGTAATAAATAAATTAATTAAAAACGAGAAAAAAAACCAAAAAAATGAACAGATTCAGTCCTCAAAAACAACTTTGAAGGAAATTATATCAGACAACAAATTAATTTGTTTTAATTTACACAACAAATTAAATTACCGTTTAACTTTCAATACCTGTGGATAGAAAAGAAAGTATTTGTTTTGTATCCACTAAAATTCATAGGAGAAATCTCTTTTGAATAAGGAAGAAAATCTACTAAATAATACGCAACGCTAAATAATACTACTAATAATATGCAAAGTAAAGTAAAACAATATGAAGTATTAAATTTTTTCTACACATAAATACATAAAATTATAATTTAAAAATCCTAATTTTAAGAGACTAATATTATTTAAATTAAATTCCTCTAACGTAGCGTTTTTCAATTACCATTCCCACAAGGGCATAATTAATCGAACACTGATGAAACCAATGACCCCCTTCACCAGTGACTTCGAATTTGGGGCTCACCAGATTTCTATATGATGCTCGGAAATGAGTAACAATATAATATGTAACCTGTTGTAAACTATATTACAGTTATTGATATGGGCATTTGTGTGGTGTCCTCGGAACACATTTTCAAAACCGCCGCTTGCAGAGAACCAAAGAATGTATAAAATGTAGCATAGGTGGTGATATTTCCTCAACTTGTCTTTGGTTATATTGATATGTGTAGCTGTATAAATGTAATGTGTAGATATGAATATAATATCAATACTTTCGATTCACTAATTTCAAATTTCAAATAAAGAGTAATATTGTGAATCGGCTTTAATGTGTATTTATAGCTGGTTTTGTGGAAATTCTCACTTTTATCTGTGAATTCTATGACTATTCCGGTGTATTTATTCTCCACGACCTCTATCGGAGGAACAAGAAACGTTCGGAATTCGTTTTCACGGGAAACAAAGTAATTAAATCAATTTACCGAGCAGTACGTGGTACTAGATTATGAAGCTTAACTCGTAATAGCCGCAGTCTTAATTGCTTTTGTCTTGTAGAACCGGTAAAGTTATTTAGAAGTACACTTTGTTCTCTTATTAAAATAGGATTCCCGAACCACTGGAACTTTTGGGAAAGCAACCGTCAGGATATAACGTTTTCAAAATGAAACCAACTGGGAAGATAATCCTGCCATTACAAAAGTAAATCAGAATAGTCTGCAAGTGAAACCCGAATTCGTTCATTTTTGAGGGTAGTTTGCTGCAGTATCTGTTACTGTTTCAAATTATCCAGTTTCTAATTCAGATACGCGGAGAGTAGCACAAAGAGCAATTAACTTGCAAAGTAAAACGCGTATATTGTAATCCTACTGCGTTTGCCAAGTGCACGTGACTTCGTGAATTTCAGGGTAGGAAGGTGAAACATTTCTAAGGAGCCAGTTTGTGTATACCATTTTATAGATTAAATATTTTCGCGGATTAGAAGTATACGTGTTGTAATAATGTTATTACTGTTTGAGAACTTGTGGATTTAGCAGCTGCTTGAAAATGAAAAATATCAGTGCAAGTTTTTATTATTTTTCCAGGGACAAATCATATGCATGTCTTGGGAAAACGTACGAAAGATTACGTTTGTTGCAACATAAATTTAGAAGCGTATCAATGAAAAAACAATTTTAATTACAAACAGATCTCTATTTAACCCTCTCTGACCTGAAATCTTTTTGGGCAATTGAAAATGTCTTTTCTATCAATTTATTTCATCTTTAGGTCCAATGAAATATTAATATGAATCATTTTTCCGAAAAAATGCATTTCAGGGGTGAAATTCTGAAACGATACCAATTGGCAACGTTTGACAGTTTGCAGGCAAATATTCAACTTATATAATTTTTAAATTCAAAAACATAATTTTTGCGTATCAATTGTACAGGTCTGCGATGAAAAATCTTTCTTGAAAATAATTAATTCTTTTTATAGTTTTTTTGTATGCTAATTCCTGGAAAGTAATTTAAAAAATAATTAATTAATTAGGAATTTTGAGTTGCTTTTGGTGATGTGTTTTTTTTGTCATTTGTTTGTCAAAACTTTTCTTATAATTTCATATAGAGTAGCTTGAGAATATAATTTGTATTAATATGAAATAAATTGTTTAAAATGATTTGATAGAAGAAATTAATTAATAATGTTTATAAAATGTGTGTGAGATAATAAATATTTAAAATTTAATTGCGGAACAACGTAATGCTACCTCAAATTCTCAATGAATATTGTTCATTATATTTACAATAAAATGAATGATTTTAAAAAGAAAAATTTATTTATTTACAATAAAATGAATGTCGGGATCCGACCTCACGGCATTTTCATGTACTAATGATCTATACAAAGGAGTACCTTATGAACAGCCCATCTGAGAGAGGGTAGAGACTGGTGTCCCAAGTACTGGATCAAGTAGGGCACTACGTCTACTGGTTGTTAGTTTAAAACTACAGGAATGGGGAACCGATACGTATTTTACAAAATTTTTGTTTCTAGTTGAAGCCCTGTAAAAATACAGTATAACTTAGTGAATTCAAATTTTGGGTAATTCGAACTTTTTTACGAACTCCCCTTGAAACGTCTTCAAAGTTGGAGGAAAAAAATCATGATTTTTGTATAAGTATATTTAGTTTGAAAAATTCTACAAGAAGCCAGACTTTGCTTTTCTCGATCAAGTTGTTAAACAACAAGTTTTCAAAGGCTAATAAAAGTTTAGAAAATCTGTTTTTTCTCTACTCTTTTCTTTTTGATAATTTAGTGTCATTTTAACATTGTTCAGCTGAAACGAGACTCTGTACAACTTAATACCGATTATGCTTTTCAACCACGGTGCAACATTGAAAACCGGAATTTTTCTTTGTCGTCATTAAGAGTATGGAAACTATCGGAAAGTGCAAATTTTCTAAGACGTTAATGAATGTATATTTCCTTCATAGCATAAGAAAATGGTAAGCAAAATTTGGGAAACAGTTTCATAACGGATGATCATGAATTGTTTCTGTGAATCAGACTTGAACATGATCAAGAAATTCTACAGTGATGCTGATTCCAGAGTAGAATAATGTAGCTGCTGAGATAAAATTATTGTATTGTAATTATAAATTAAAATTTGGGAAACAGTTTCGTAACCGATGATAAAATTTTGATGATTGTGTGAATGTTGAAGATTCAGTTTTTTTCAAGTAAATAAGACGAGTAAGTTTACAGATCCAGGATAAATTAATTGGATAATTCGAACTTTTTTCCAGTGACTTTAGACTTCGAATTAACCAAGTTCAACTGTATAGAATAAAAATGAAATTAATTTGCGATGGCTAATCGATAGAGATCGGTCTATGCAACAGCAAATCATTGAGCGAATCTGTCGATTGGATCCATCGAATCAATGATCAGGTCAAGGGTGATTTCAGAAGATTAAAAAGAAAAATCAGTATTTTGTTTAGAATTTTCGTTTTTAACCAAGACACTTGGCATCTCAATGGATGTTTTGTCTTTCTTTTTGCCACCAGATTCTTCTCGTCTTCTCTTTCTTCTACGCACGCGGATAATTTCAGCTCGAGCCGAGTTTGTTGACTGTCGCCGTGATTGTTGTTAATGGCTCTTCACCAAAGAATTATCTTTCGTAATATTAATCTTTGTTTCAAACGTCGTCAAAGTTTCTAATTACGGCCGAGACGCGAGTTCAGCGTATCACCACGAATCAGCGTCATTCTTCAGGGCTTGTAATGGTGGAATATGCTTCGCCTCTACTTCTCTCGCTCTCTCTCTCTGGTCCCACGCGTTGCCTCTCTATAAGATAGACCCTCGGAGAGCTGCAGGGGACCCTCTTTGTGATGAATTATTTGAGCAAAGCTGGCTTTGGACAGGTGGGAAACGGTAGTCGACTCAACCAGCAACTGCGCACATTCTTAATAAACGAGCGATGAGTTTGTGAATTGTTGGGAGGTTCCGGACCACAGTAATGCGTGTACTCCACCAGATGGGCTTCAGAGACTGCCTTTCGATGGAACAAACTCTCCATACTGTTCCATAAATTATATTTTATGAAAGAGACTAGTTCTGAGATGGAACTAAATGTGTGCTTTTGGCGGAATCATCTTGATGTAGGGAATATGACTTAAACATTCAAATGCCTTTCCGTCGGATTGCATGATTTATAGGAAAACTAAAATCAAACAATAGCAATAACCTCAAAGACACAAATGATTGCAATGCACGCTAGGTGTTGTTATAAAGAATGCGGTACTCGAATACATATGTGATCCGGAACAAGCATAATAACTAATTTAATGTGGATAATAAGTCCCTTTTATGCGTGTTATAATACTTACAAATGATCGAAATTTTGTTTCTTGGAAATTAGCTGCACACATGAAATTTGTATTTTAATTTTATATAAGAAAATATCAAATTAAACATTTTCGGAATTAATTTCTAGTTTTGTGAATTTATCACAGAGAACAAGAATTTTTCCATCCTGTACCTTATAGCGAACGATAAAGTGAATTGTTAGATTAAAAAATACATATATGTGCAATAGTGATACTTATATAAATGTTTTCTCAAAAAATGAATAAGATGATAACGTAGAATATTGACGAACCACAAACCCTCAAATGGAAATACATTGATAGACCCGTTGTTTGGATTTGGAATATTCTATCTTGATAACAAAGAAGAACAAAGACTTTGTGGAACTTACCTGAAAATACAAAAAAAATATCACATGTTACTGATATATATATTACTATCACATAAATATACTGATACTAGTATTGTGAGCATTATGTATTTATAATATGCAAATGAATACGTTTGCGTATAGATTGAGAAAAGCTTATGAAGCTATGAATCTTATACACATAATAAGAGACATATCTAAAATTTCAGATGCTATCTGAAAGGAAACTAAAGATATTATGGAAATGAATCTCATGATATTGGCTATGCGTCAATGCAATATCAATTAGCTCATGGAAAAGAAGAGGAAATCAAAATCCGATATCACATTAATTTGTATGAATGCCAAGTTTGTACGAATTACAGTATATTGCTTGAATATGGCTAATGAGCGAAAAGTGTAATGTGAAAAAATAAGTTAAAAATGTCCTACGGAACGAAATAATTATATTTTTTGCTGCAAAAAACGCCAAGTTCCTGGTGAATGATCACAGATCTCGAAATATCATATGGAGTTTGTTTAAAAGCGTCTGTGTGAAACTTCTCATTTCTCTAAGCAGAGAAAATTCAGGTCATATATATATATATATATATATATATTCTGGAGTGGTGTTTTCTAATGTGTTACCCGTCTTCTGAGAGCATCACATGTTCCATGAAACTTAGGTCCGAGAAAATGCAGGCCATATCACAGGGGTGATACTTTCTAATACAGCAGCCACATCAAATGTCCTGTGTGGACGGGCATTCTCGCACATATGAAAAATACGGAAAAAAATTGTCAAGATTCGCAATAATCTCGTAAAACTTTCTCTGTCGTGACGATCTCTAGAATCAATTTCAGAAGCAGTCTTCGTTGTAATCTATGCTTCATTTTTGAGAGCAACTCCACGTCTTTGCACCAGGATTCACCATGGCAGAGAAATGTTCTATATAGATATTCCTCGCAGAGTAATTGGTCCCAATTTGGTGTGAATGCTTGTCCACACTTGAAAAAAAATGTGACTCGGGTATTAGAAAGTCAGGATATCATTCGTATGGCATGAGCGGCATATATCTTGGACATCAATTTATCGAATACGCTATTGAAGCCCTCGGCATCACACAGGCAAATGCCACTCCAGAAATATGAAAAACTTTTCAAATCACTTTTCTCTGATGAAGTATACGAGTTCCATACTTGAAAAAAATAATTGATATATAAAAAACTTGAATAAATAAATGATATCAAATAATAATAATTTGATAATCGCGTGTTCATCAGAAATATATTTTCAAAAAGAAAACATTCTGAAATCTAACATTTGGACGTATTTTATCCAATTTTTCTTCGTACAAGTCGAAGATTTTATTCTAGTATTTGCGCATGTCTGACCAAACTTTGACACAGCTGTAAAGCAATGACCGAGCTAAGCTGTATTTATTTATTGGGAGAAAGACTAATTGGATTTTTAAGCAATGAAGATCGATGAAGAAATAAGTAGGAAATGTACGAAATATAAAGCGAACAAAACACGTGCTCTGGTCAATGAGGAAGAAAGAAGACTGTTAAAGGATATTCCTTAGGGGGTGAGATTTCACACTTTTTCAACGCCTCAGCCGAGCTTCATCAATCATCAACACAAAGAATAAAAAGGAATGCGCTGCGAAGCAAATAATACCAACGTATCTTGCACTTGACTTGTCTGGGCATTGTAAAACTGCGAAGGTGGTTGAGCTTGCCAAAGCATGACGGAATCAGGAAGATAATTTGTTAGCCGAGAAATTTTGCATGTTGCTGGGGGAGAAGTAAAGTATTCTAGATCGATCACCAGCCAACCAATCAGCTCGTGCTTGAACTGCCAAAGCTACCTACACCAATTGTACGTGCCGTTGATATGGCTTTGAAATGCGACAACGAACGCAGATTTATAGGCAACATCGAATAAAATCTGAATTTTATTTCCTTTTTTTTATTATATTCTTCTCCATACAACTAAATTTGGAAATAATGCCGGATTAATGAAAACATCCAGATCGCATTACATTGAGTTGGGTGAGTCCCGCGATATAAACTTTTCAAAAGGTGTTCACACATGTGGAAATGGAAACATTTTAAATGTTCTTATCGTAATCAATTCACAGCTAAGGAAACGATTATCAGTAATTTGATGATAATTAGATTATCAGATGAATCATTTTAAAGAAATAATAACTTTATGATGGAAAATAATATTCTTGGTTTTAGGTCTTAGAAACATAATATTTACACACAAATTTCTAGCTAGTCAATCGGCAATCTTTCTATCTATGGAATGTCAGCATATCTGGAAATCAATACATAGTACCTGATGCCACCAATTTAGTATTCTTACTTATTTATACATTTAATTTTTCTATAGATATATTTTTGAAGTTCACCTTGTTTGATTTACACGGATATTAAAGCAGAGGCTCTCAACTGTGGGCCACATGGCCCCCCTGTGGTGGTGGGCTATTTTAAAGGGCCACGGGAGAAAATAAAAAGGGAGGGGAGCCATATGACAGGTGGTTAAAGGGGGGCACACAAAGAACTCAGGAAAAAAAATTCAGTTGTGGAGAAATAAAGCTTTTTAAATGAAATAATAGAGAGAGGGAGAAATGGGGGGGGGGAATGTGTGACTACTTTCGGATCCCATAGAACCAGGCCGATCGTAACGCATGGTCCCATCCAGGAGTCTCACATCTATTGGACACCTATATGATCAGATCAGGTATTCTTCGAGAATAAGCATGCAAATAAGTTGTTACTTCCAGCTATGTATGGAGGGTCCCAGAACATCCCTTTTCCCAGTGGCCAATAATGGTGAAACGGCCCTGCATAGAGTCCCAACAACAAAGAGGCTCAGTGAAATCTAGCTCATGGTAGGTGTGAATCCGGGGTGATATATAGGGAGTGGCAATTAATTGCGTAGGTTCATTGGATCATTCCGACAGACTAATTTTTCATCATATAATTCGGCTCTTGGGAGGGGAGAATCGCCCTATCACTTCCCACTCTAAATCACCGAATGGCTCAGGGGTCGACCTTATTTATCAAACTTTCCTTTCATTATAAATCTCGTTTTAACTAAAGTTAATGTAATAAGAAAGGTTTCATTCATCGATGATGGTGAGAGCCCTGGATAAGACAGGAGCCACGAAAAGAAAATATGGTCGGTGAGGCATGGGCTAAAAAAGGCTAAAAAACACTAAATTAGAGCACGTGCTTTGTCATTCAGTTACCAAAAGTACGTTATTTTCTATCAAGCATTATTTTCAAAAATTACTTCAAGAACATTCTGCTATGGTTTGGGTCATTTGCCAGCAAATTCCCACTGAAAAATTCCAATAAAGTCAACGTCCAATATATCCGGAATACCGACGCCAGTTCAAATCTGTTGAAAATTCGATTGTTTCCGATAAATTAATCAAGATTTTGTGAGAGAAATGTGAAACGCACTCTGCAAACTTGTTTCATATTGTAGTCTGAGCGTCTATTCCTAACACTTTTGACGAAATCTCCACCTATATGCAAAGGCAATGTTATCTTTAAAAATGAAAATTTATGTGTAGCTTTTCACGGATGAAACGCAGGGGCATATCATGCTCAGAGACTAACTCCGATTCTAGCACGCTCGATTAGTCGCTCGAATTATGCTAAACATGCTGTGCTAATGTAGTAGATGTTCTTGCAGTAAAGCATACAGAGACGAGTAGTCGCGATTGCGAATTGCATTTCAGGAGGAGGAAATGAACCTGACATATCCGGTTTCGCGCAAGCCCTATTCCGCTCTTCCTAATGCCGTCTGGGACGACTCAAACAAAAGCGACTTCTAATGATTTCACCTCTCAGTATTGCCTTTCCTTCTGATGCCTTGTTTAGCAAGGATAATTCATTTTATGTATCGGACCTGAAATTGACCCGCAGGTTTACGACCGTATTTTTCTGGGTAAAGTTTTACATCTAATGTTGATTTGACTGATTTTTTTGTATCAATAGATGATCGGTACACCTCTATTAGATTATTTAAACATTTCAGTTGATTCAATTTCTAAGTAGTAAGAGCTAGATATTTCTACTACTTAATTCATCAAAGGTGCCCTAAAGAAACATAAAAATAATCGGAATGAAAATATTAACCCGAGTCATTATAACAATTTAAATATTTCATCAATCAGATATGTTTTTCTATAAAATATGTCTGACTGTTTACAAACACATAAATTTATGTAATAAACTTAGTGTTACCTTGGCTAACGTAGGCTTCGGTTTACCAAGATTTTTTTTCGTGATTTTTCTGCTCCGACTAACGAGCATTTACGTGTATGTGGATGCACGTGCTAACATAAAACAGCCGCATCTTGAGCTGAATTTCAGCACCAATCATAATTAGAATTACTGTCAGATCGCTGAGAAGCCATGTCCAACGTATAATCCTTTTCTAGATAAACCTCCACTTCTTTTTGAGAAAGTTTTTGAATCATTTTGTGTAAAATGAAACATCCATCTAATAGAAAATGCATTCAAAAATAAAAAAGCTCATGTTTTCAGAGCACACGTTCTTTCAGTACGGGACTCTTATCATCAAACTGAACAGTCTGAATATTCTAGGAGCTTATCTTTACGTTCGATCTGCATGTACGTATCAGACACAGAAATGAGCTGACTAAATCGGAAATGGATAAGGATACCTATGAACTTGAATGGGTTGTGTCAACACAACACCAGATTTAGAAGACTAAAGCTGGTGTTGGTTGTGTATATTGTATAAAATAAGATCTTCAGTATCTCGTCTTCCTGTAAATTCTAATTTTGTTCATTTTAGCCTTCTCTCAGTTTTTATGGCATTTCTTGTTGTTTTAGAAACTTATCTCCAATATTCAGACCGTTTCTGGAACCAATTTGAACGATTTTAAGTATAAACCTATGGAAAATCGTGTTTTGGCTAACGAACGTGATTCCGGAACGAATTATCTTCGTTAGCTGAAGTATCACTGTATTTCAATACATCCCTGGTGACCAAATCAGATTTCTGTAAACTCTGAATCTCATAAAAAACATTTTATGAAAGAAGAAGGAACAATTTTCTAGAAATATTATCCGAAGTGAACTCGAAAATAAAAGTCTGCTAGTCACCACCTGGAAGCGAACCCAGCCATCTTGCAATCCGTGTTCAAGCGCGCTATCCATATACACTACAGGATGCATAACTATTCCTTCCTTGTAGTATATGGATAGTGATCTATGTGTGTGTGAGAGAGAGAGATATATATATTTCGTATCTCAATCTTCTGTAAGAGTATCACATTCTTAGCCCAAAACACTAAAATAGTGTAAGTAGATAAACAAAGCTTGCAAATAGATAAACAAAATTTCAAAATGAAGTCCACTCTCTTGAAAAAAGGATATAGAAAATTACTGTTAAGGTGTTGCATAACTATTCCTGATTTTTAGTCACGTCTCGGATCTGAACCTTCATTTATGTGTATACATGTATGTAAGTGAACATAAAAAAATGCATGTATAATTTGTTTTTATTTATTATCCTTTCAAGAAGAGTTCACTTGTTTTGTTTTGTATATTGGGGTACTTAAAATCAGACTTCACAATGAATTTTTTTGTAAGCACCCATATGGACCACGTGATCCCATGGTGATTCGAATTATTTATATGTAATGATATGCCTCTCTAATCATGTTTTACATGAAAAAATTATAATTAAAAAAATTCTATGGAAGTCATAATGCGAAAAGAAAGCAAAATACTGTTTTGCTTTCAAACCATTCAAAAACCATTATTAGGGAGAAATACAAACATCAATATATACAGATCTAGTTACAAAAAATGCCAACTAGTAATTTTTTTATTTCTTTTAAGAACCAAAAAACAATTTGCCCCATAACAACCGATTGAAAAGTCGTTGAGCTATCGGTGATTAAAATTTGTTCGCACTTTCTACGTGATAGAATGACTAAAATTAAAAAAAAAAAAAATCAGAACTAGTGGAAAGTTAGCAAAATTCCATTGTTATCTTCCATTTAACACGGTAATTTCTATTCGGTTAATAACACGGAAGCGCAAATTTTACTATTTGGCTATTGTTTGATTGAGGTTAGTATGAAAACTGAAAA
Source organism: Pholcus phalangioides (assembly GCF_987345545.1). NCBI lineage: Eukaryota > Metazoa > Arthropoda > Arachnida > Araneae > Pholcidae > Pholcus > Pholcus phalangioides. Next base: position 25,404,729 of record NW_028301600.1, read on the forward strand.
TTATAAAAAAATTATATTTCTCCCAATAGATCATTTTTTAGAGATTCACCCATCAGATAAATTACTTTCGTTAGCAAATTTTTATATTTTTTAGAATTTTAAAATAAACCATAGAATTTTTTCAGGCACTTTTCGTGAAGCGCAGTGTATATCCAAAATTGATAATTGTAATTTTACATATATCATTGTGTGTGTGAGAAAGCTTTATGCATATCTGCAGGAATAACAATAGTCAATTCGTGAAATTAATCCTCAATCAAACAATTTCCAATCAGTAAAATATCCTTAAATTTTTACTGAAATTTATTGAGAGACTTTGTAACTTAAAATCACTTTATCGCATCTTTTTTCTTGGCATTTCTTACTAAGTGAATTGAGCCAAGGCGAAATAAGAAATTTTAAAACACTGGCGTTATTTGCTTTTAACGCGATTCAACTTAGGTAGTTGAGTTCGTTGACTAACTGAATTAAATCAGCTTAAATATAACTACTATTTCCGAAAAAAACATCTATGATACAGCCGAAAAAAATATCAACTCAACGCAAAAATGCCACACTTTTCTAGTAATCGATATGAGTCCGATTTTTTTCACCCACAAAACTAAACTTCGCAACTTTTCTTAGAATTTCGAAGTTTGCTCAAGTTAAACAATTGGTCTCTCTTTTAAATGAAATGAAAAGCTTGAAGAAAAAGATGCTCATCAGCTGGAAGTGACACATCTCATAGAAACGTAAGGAAAGCGTCTTAAGTATAAGACGAGTGTCTCCTTATATGCATAATACGACAATAATAATGCCAACAAAAGATTTAATTAGAGAGTAAACGCTGATAGCACAAAAAGGAAAAGACAGAGGTGTTTAGACAAGTTGTCAAAACTTCAGAATTACCTGTAAATACTGAAATTAATATACACTATTGTTTGTAAAAATAGAATTTTTTTTTTAAGATATGTTAAACGGCGCCGAAAAACAAATGATAAGTGTTTTTTGCTCCACTGATTAAAATATTTTGAAGATTGTAATTCCTAATGGGAATGCAACAGTTACGGTAACCAGCAATAACTGTATCATTAATGGCTGGTGGAGGATAGAAATGGCAATCCTTGTTCAGAGTATAGATGCTTCAGCACTGCTGTTGCTCGGAAAAAGAAAAACAATCGGCCATTTTTTTACGATTGTATAAATTATATTTTATTATTGAAGAAAAAGAGTAAAATATATGCGTTTTGTAATTGATGCTTTAGGAAAAGAGGTCATTCTCTTGTCAATCAAACTATTTAAATTTGTAAAGGAAGGTAAATACCTTTCGAGCAATGTACGATAATACAAAGTCCAACCTTGAAGCTCAAAATAACAAACTTTTAACACTGAACAGCTTTTTCAATATAGCACCTTCTTCAAGGGAAAAAGTATGTTATAGAGCAGACTATGTTAAAGATACAAAAAACATTCGCTATAGGCAGTTATTTATAAATGAAAATCTAAAAAAACATTCGCTATGACCAAATGGAAATTCTCGAAAAATCATGTTTTCTTTTTTCCTGTTTAAATGAACTGAAAAGACTGAAATTTTTTCCCCTCACTTCACTCGATTCATTCGTGTTTGTAAACGGGGCATGTGTCAGTACCTCCCAAAAGACCATCTTATCCTGCTGTTATCTACGTAGGAGGTGAAAAAGTGCAAAAGCGCGCCATTTTATCTGTTGGTGTGTTGTTTGGGCACGTGAGGCACGACCTCTGGTTTTGACATCGTGGTTATGTTCCTTGAAAAATTCTTCCCCCTCTCTTTCTCCTTTCTTAGAGTATTTCAGAACTGGACTCAGGGCAAACAGGTCTTAATAATTTTCTCTGCTTTAAATGGTATTGGATTTTTATTGATCAACGAATACTCCAGTTACAGGAACTGCTGTATTCGACAAAGAGAAATATTGTGTTAGACAATCAATATTGCGTATGCATAAGCAGCGAATACTAGGTGCATATTCCAGCAAAAGTAGTTAAAAATAAAAATAAAAAGAAGGGCAAATATTTATCTACAGTCCCGCTTTTCCAAATAACCGTCATGAAATATCTTTGTAAGCGAGAAATTTCAATGAGTATTAGTAACAGTTGGGAGAGACCATGAAAACAGGCATACTAAGCGGTAAAACGTTCTAAGTGGGAACGTTATTAGTGGGATCCACTATAATTGGTTTCTCCCCCTTTATAATAATTCTGCAAAGAAAAACATCAAAATTCGTTTAAAAACGAGTAGTAAGTTACAACGACAATTTTCCCTGTGATTGTGAACGTTATAACAGACGTCTGTAGTTCGTGAAGGCCTGAAAATTTAATATATACTCTGTATCTGTTATCTAAGTTTAATGGAAACAACTGAAAGGATACAGGCAAGTAATTCTTTTCTTATCTGGATTTTATGTTCTAAATTTGTTTCTTTTCCGACATACATTGCGTTGAAAAAGAAGAGAAAAAAAGTTTTCCAAAAGTATTGTTCCGGAATGATTCCCGGATGATATCCTGGAACTATAAAATTCCACAAAGTATTTGAAGTATTGTACATCGGTATGTAAGCCTATTTCTGTTATAGCCGGTGGTGTTATTATTAACATCTATTGAGGTTTACGGACAAGTGTCACTGTTCTAATATATCATTGCGTATATATTATAAACATGACCTTTTTTCCAATTTTTAATGTAATGATTATCATTGTGTAGAATGATATACAGTAAAACCTCTCTTTTGCGAACGCCAGTGGGACAAAAAAATAAAAGGGGAGTGACCTGATGGTTTGAAATACTTAATTTTATTATACAAGGGGGGATTCTTATTTGCCCGTATAAGAGGGGTGACCGCATCTGACGGGTGTCCGTTAGGAGAGGTTTTACTCTTATTTTCAATGTGAAATACATAGTAAATTAAATCATTTCTTCAAATTAAAAAAAAAAAAAATCACGAGCGATATGATGTATGTGTACAAGGTGTCCTCAGCATTTATCTCATCAACCGTTCGTCGTAGACGAATGGTTACAAATTAAAAAATTCTCAAAATATTTTTGAAAATCACCCCGTGCCAGTTTTGGGAATGAAAATACAGTGCATCACAAAATAAAAAAAATAAAAAATAATTATATGGACACCCTGTCCTAAAAAGCCCAATTATAAAGTTTTTACCTTGTCTATTTTCAGGTCATTAAAAATTCACGTTCATAAGTGCAATAGTAGCTGAGATATTTGAATTGAACAATCGGAGAACAGTTGAGGGAGGAACAGCATAAACTAACGAACCATTCTTTCCCTCGTTTACGCTGTTTATCCAACTTTTCTCCGATTTTGGAATTGAAATATCTCAGCGAGTATTGCACTGGGAAACGCGGAATTTTTTTGTTGGTCTCAGGACCAACAAAGAGACAGGGCAAGAACTTTCTATTTGGATATTTTAGGACAGGGTGACTATATAAAAATTTGGATTACTTTTTATTTAGAGTCACACTGTATTTTCCCTCTTGAGGCTGGTACAGGGTGACTTTTTAACATATTTTGAACATTTCTTTGAATTGAAACCATCGTTCTGCGACATATGGTTGATGAGATAAAGGCCGGACACCCTGTATACTGTGAATGAATTGTGACCGTGCAATGAATTCGATTTCAATTTGTTCTGTTAAATATATATTTTTAAAGATATTTCACGTATATGTATGTACAGGGTGTTACACAGAAACCATTCGAAAGAATTTAAAAATTCTACGGCTAATCGTAAAGAAGAATTGTGTAAAAAGAATGAGAAAATGCCAGAATAATCAGGGTAATTGAACAGTGATAGTTTAATTCACACGAAATGATGGGGAAAGTATAGGAATTGAAATTTTATATGGCTACCAATCAAAATAAATAAATAAATAAAGTAGTTAAATTTCACATTTCTTATATACATATAATACATGTTGAAGTGATCAAAAATCATCAGACCACGTGGATGTCACCATAAAACATCAAATATCATCAAAAATAATCAAATCACGCGGAACTCACCAGAGATCATCAAATCTTTTGGAACACATCAGAAACAAATATCGCATAAATTAAGATTTGCCTAGCATGAGTATCGAACTGTTTGTGTTTCAATATGGGCACAAAATAACTTAGGAGAAATGTTTCATTATGAAAATAAAGCCTTTATTTATAATCATTTCCCTCAAAATTTAATTCTAAGTAAAAATCCAAACTAAGCAGAAAATCACAGCAACAATTACGTATATCGCCATCTATAACGAATTCTCAAAAGAGATTTCCGAAGAGGTTTCATCATTTACCTATCTCATTGATGCAGATAACCAATCCCAGGACAGTGGAAAGGTAATTTGACGGCTTGCTGATTAGTGTTAATCCTAACGATCTGTCGATAAATGCTAAAGGAAGAATATATTTACCACGTCAGCATATTGTTTCCCTAATAGCGTTACGGCGTTCCGGCTCATTCTTCGCAAATTATCAGAGAACCGTCTTAATTAGTTTATTCGAGATTCACAGACGTATACACACTGCTTATATTTCCACTGGAGCAACTATTAGAGCAATCAAAACCACGATTTAATGAGATAAAAGATTAACTGTAAGCTAATTATTTTTAGTAACTTGGTAAATACACTCATTTAAATAAAGCACAGGTATTTCTATCGACTGTCATTAAAAAAAAAATCAATAGACGTCATTAGATTATTAGATTTTATTCTTTTCAGCTATAAAAGACGATGTATTTAATATTTGTAAATAGAATATACCCGTGTTTCCAAAATTAAAGACGTGAGATGGTAAAATAGTAATATTCCTCACACTCAAAAGCATTTCTGTTAATATATGTAAAATTACTATCAATGATTGTATTGGAATTACCATTTCGATAGATTAAGAAGAAAACTTTCTGCATAAGTAAAGTGCAAAAGCTAAAATATATTCGAAAAACGAAAAAAATATATATCAGGATAAATAGCGTTTTTCAAAAAATTCCATTCCTGAATGTTTTTTTTCAACAAAAACTTAATAGTTGTTTTCTTCTGTTTAAAAATTTAAAGTCATCAAAATTATTTTTTGTAATTTCTTGTTTCAAGAAAATACAAAAACGATAGTTTCCTCAAATAATATGATATTTGAGGATATCTCTCTCTCTCGACTGAATGTTATATCCGAGCAGCATATACAGATATCAGCTGGATCAAGATATGGATTGACAAGGACAAGATGCACCAATTGATAAATCCACCATTCATGAACCAAGATGCTGGATCAATTAACCGCTACAGCGGCAATCCCGAAATATCTCGGGTTCTTAAAACCTTCTTATTTCGGCATTAACGAGTCCAGATACCGTTGCAAGTTTTATTTTTCTGATAACAATGTTTTTCTTGCCCTTCCCGTCCTGTCACTCAACTGACAGTGGGCGAAGTCATATTTTGTTCAATGTCTGATAATAATGTCTTGTAAAAGAAGGGAGAGAAAGAATGTTTCTGTTCGAGGTAGTATACAATCAAGCAGACAGCATAAATAACAGACAGTTATAATGTTATAATGCGGCTCAGAAAAATTTTAAAAACTGCGTAAAGGTTAAACACGTCGGTCTACATGCAAAAAGGTTGCGTAAAGTAATGAAAATATATTTGCATTTTAAACCATTGCGAGAAAGCTGAAGTAGATCTTCAACTTTTATTCAGTGAAAAAAATATTTTTTGTCGCAATTTTATAATTTTACATGTGGCTTGTCATGACAAAAGAATAACATCTAAAAAGTCAGTCAAAATATTTGTAAGAGCGCGTTCATTAGCCCTTGTAAATAGTAAGAGGTCGAAGAGGCCGTTCTGGAAAGAAAAGGAGTGAAACAGGAAGAGGGTTGGTGGTAGCTGCACGGTTAAGAGAAAATTTGCGCCTGTGTGTGTCCATCCACCAAGAGAAGTGCACGACGTCAAAATGCGTCTGAATCTTAGCCGGCACAAAATCGTAATTTATCACGAGCTAGTAACCATTGCCTGATGTCCAAAATTTTACTTTAAACGTTGTGTGTAGTACGTGTGAACCGATAAAATTTTAATGGAAGGCACAGCTGCATGTGGGCCCACAAGAAACTTGCGTATTCCTCCGCTCTCTTGACAGAATGCCAAGATTGGGGAGGTGATTTCGTGAAGTGTTTTCCGCTGCGGAGGAATTGCTCCGAGAAGTAAGGAAATTGGGCTGCCCTTAGCAAAAGGGAGAAAAGAGGTGGTTTGGAATCGGGGTAGATATTGGTTTAAAGTAGGCTGATGGGTGGCGAAGAAAGGACGTATGATAAAATGAAGAATTCAAGTTGGGGGAGCGAAGACTAAAGAATTGTGTTGTTAAAAGAATGTTGAAGGGGTGGAGAGCGATGAATGCCCGCCAATGGAGGTCTGTCTGTACGCTTGTACAAAGTACGCATCGATGGTTTCGCTAATTTTTGACAGCGAACTGCAGCCCCCCTTTTGTGAATTGAAGCATTTCAACACGACGACTTACTTTTTTTTATTGTTAGTCCTACTTCCCCACCAAAGCCATTCAAATGAAAAACTGAAGTGTGGTGATACAGTGATACTCTGTAATCAGGTTGTCGTCGAAATAAAACCTTTTGTTTCCAGAATAGGGGGGAGAATTCAATACGATGACTGAATGTGCAGTAAATTTGTTTAACAAAACAATTGCTGGAGTACTGTTACGTCTGTAGTTGCAAATGACCCATTAGAATGGAAAGAAAAGGGGATGGTGAAAAAATTGTCACATAAATTCGAATTCATTTATGCCGATTCAATGTTAAAAAGATATTTCCAATTCCTTTTTTCCTCTCCGAAATATTTTACAAATTTAAGATTTTTATCGCATGAAATGTTCTTCATAGTGTTCTGTTAGCATTTTTTGACTAGAATGTCCATTTACTTTTGGAATGGTAAGAAAATATATGTTACATTTTTGAGAAATTCCATCTATAAATTGAAAAAAAACAGTTATCTTAGATATAAATCATAGTTGCTACTCCGTAAATGCCACTCAAGTTACAAAGCAAGCCTCTTAATATGAAATTGTGTTCTTGGAATACGTTTCATACGTGCAATAGTCAAGGATGGTAAGTTCTGATTCGCAAAATGGATTTAATTATGCTCAATATAAAAACACTCCGAGTTTTTCCCCAAACTTAAAAGTTCACTGAGAAGCAGCAGTGAATAAATCTGATTGGAAATATCATCTCTAACTTCACAAAGACATTCCTATCGAGTTAGTATGACAGTTTGTGATTTAACCCTTTCACTACTGACGTTACTTTAAAGCACAAAAGTACCTAATTTTTTAGTCCCCGTAACACATCTTCTAAATACATTGTTGGGTGTTGGTATTTTGAAGTATAGAGCCTGTACAACTACTTTACAATTACCAGATAACAGCGCAAGTGTGGGACAAGTAGTTTTTAAATACGTTAATTAATAAAGCTTTTTTTTTTATTAATAACGTGATTTTCACGTTTTCCCAAAGTACCCGTTCAGGGAATTTTTTAATGTTAGTAAGCATTCATGCCCGAACCCGGACTTGCACAGCCCCATTCAAATGTGTAAATATTGCGGTAGCATTGGGAGTTCTAGCACCCGCTTGACGACGTATTTCCTTCGCAAGGAAAGAAACGGAGAGCAGTCATTAATGAAAATTCTTGAAGTGGGTTTAAAACCTGCTTTTTGTATCTCCCCTGTGAACGGGCCTTTAGAGGCTAGGTCCCTAATCACTCGAATGCCAGGCGGCAAAGTTAATGGGTTTTTTTTTCAATTACATGTTTTGTCCCTGTAATTGGTTTTACAAAATGCTCCCCAACTAATGTACATAGAGCAAATTATGGCTCTCTTTGTGGCAAAATAAATAAATATCATGCGACTTTGTTATTCAACATAATTTGAATTGGTATTTTTTATTGCAAGCGTATAGAGCTAACAAAACTTTCAATTATCAGGTAATGTAATTCGTTGTGTACTAAATATTTTTTTCTTTTGTTTTTAGGCCTTAAGAATATTAGAACTAAAATAACCTACCAAAAAGTTTACATCATAATGTCGTTATGTGAAAGGGCAAAAAAGTATTTTCCGTATCATTTCTTTTTTTTGTATGATAGTCAATTTGTTACAATTGTAAATTAGACTACTTTTTTAAAGTATGAGTTTGTTGATACTTTCAAATGCGCAGTGCATTTTTAAAATATCGTAAATGATTGCAAGGTTCGTAAATGTGTGAGACTGTTTAAGGAAAGCTGAGAGAACGTATGAATCATTCTTTCTATCACGCACAAAATCGTCATTGATCAGAGACGGCCTGCTCCAGCGTAGCTTACCAGTTATGCTCTCCGGAAAATTTCCTGAGCAGTCATTATGAAAATGATTTTATTTCACTTTCCCCAACCACAAATCTTTCACATGCTTCCATGAGACAACTGGAGAGATTGGGCTTCGAGAGAAATATAAAGGTTTGTTCTTATGTTGAAAAGCACGCTCAAGAAAGCTTAAGTAACATGCAATCCTTTTGCTTCGAGTTCCTTTGACATTTTGAGATTGAAAAATTTCACTGCAGAAGAAGAATATAATAAGTTTTCAACGTTTTGATTTGAAACAAAAAAACAAGTCTGTAATTACTTAGCGTAGTGCATTAATGTTTTGTCGCACTAGCTGGAATTCGAGAGTACACTATTGTGCGGGAATCACACCTTCAGCAAGCAATCTGTGGTATAATAGTAGACTATTTCACGGATCAGAAGATCTAGAAATGAGAATGTGTGTCTCACGTAGTCCTCATTATCTCCTTCTGCCCTCTAACGCACCCATTTGACGCGCTCAAAGTATTTCCTTGCTTCACGAAAGAAATCAAATATTTATTCTCTCATAGAAGCCCAAATAAACTTTGTGGTTGGTAATTAATTCATTTACAGTTTTAGTCTGCACGAGAAAATATTTAAAAGACCCATCCTAGAATCACAAATGATCCGCGGTTCGCGTAAAATGTATGAGATTCAGGTCACACCACTCGCGCCAGATAAGGCAACGCCCAAACCACGCAACTTAAGAGTAGAAATTGTACAACAGAAATAGAGGTAAGAGGGTTGACTGGTGGTGGCTGGATTACTAACAACAACTCTCTATGCTGTATGCAAATCGGGTAAGGTACAATGTAATCATCTCTCATTGCTCCTTTCCTATCACGGGTATTTCCTGACTATTAACATTTAAGTAATTGCATTGAAATCACCAGATAACTTAGTGGTTTTTTTTTTCTGCAAAAGATGTTCTGTAAGCTCGTGAATAATTTGTTTCATACTCAAAATTTCATTCTGTGGACAAACACGATTATGAACAGAAAATATCAAAATGGCCGTTGAATACATTTTCCAAGTCTCATATTGCGTCCTCTGGGAAATGTTATCATAAAAGAACATGGCATTGCTTAACGACGTTGATACTATATTTAAAACGTAGGCATAGCAAGGAAATGATTGTTAGAATGTTTTCACACGCATTTTATTTTATTATTTATATTTATCACATTACGGAGAAGTTATCCTAAATGACTGGCAATTGTAACAAATCATATTCGAAAATCAGTGCCTCGATGGATCGAAAATTGAATATTCACTGACTCTGTGGTGGCATGTTCGGTAATTTTACCTGTGATTCCAGATACAGTGCCAAGTAAAACCAACTACTGACTCAACGAGATACACTGCCAACATTCCTAAAAATTACACTGTTCAACATTTTGTTGTAACATCTTTATCTTGAATTTAAGAACACATACATCTTGGAAGTGTTACAATGAATGGAACCAAGTTCCTTAGTGAATAAAAAGGAGAAACTACCTCTTAGATTTGTCTCAAGTACATTATATATGCATTCAATTTGATGGAGGTCAGAATTTGGTGTGAAACATTGCGCGAATGGTGAACCAATCTTTCAATGTTTGCTCCCATTAACTCAACGTTTGTCATCTTGGAAAACACTACTGCCTTTTATAAAGGAGAAAAAATCAACTCATGAAAGCACGTAGCCATCCAGTACTTTCAGAAAATCAGTCTATTTCATTGTGTTGGTGCAGTGTTGCTGCGCGTAGTTCAGACGAACGAAAGTAACTCTAGGACACATTCTCCTGAGGCTTGTATAAATCCATGAAGGTTCCTAATCCTTCATGAGCTTTCTTCCAGACTCTGATGCGTCCATCATGCTCAAAAAGGGTCAAACTTGACAGTCGTTATCGGCATCAACAGTAGCTAACTTGTTAGAATACAGTTGTTTAAGAACAGTCATTCGAGTTGTTGTCCCATCGTGTGTACGGCCACATAAAAATTACCTTGTTTTCAATAATAAACATGACTGCGTTCTGGAGTAGGAATTTTATGATTTAATTTCGCGTTCCGTAAATTTTCGGTTTTTTGCCCGTGATACAAACTAATAAATTGGCTTTTTTGAGATCTTAAACATCCTCCCCCGGCCATGAATTATATTGGCACTTTTTATTGCTTCAAAATGATCAGCTGCAACCCGAATGAGCACTATTCATGGATTGAATAACGCGCAAGAATGCTCTACTCAATGTTCTTCATCTGTGGGACATTACTACTTTGAGGGAAGGATGAAGACTGGGACAAGAAACAACTCAAAATCAAAAGTAAAAGAAAATCACAGAATCTAAAAAAATAAGAATTTCTTATAATATAAAAATAAAATTGTACCGTTAATATACAGTATACAAGGTGATTCAATTGTTCTCCTTGCCACATTTTGAGGGTGAACCGTTGATCCTAGCACATACTTCCAGTTAGTCCAAATAACGTGTAAAACTTACATGCGTCATTCCTGTCGCAAAGGGTTGTATAGTTAATAAAATATAAAAATGTAACTTTTTGTGCGGACACCCTGTCGTCAAAAACCCGACAAAAAAGTTGTTGCCATATCTCTCCTGAGGCCAACAAAAAAAATCCACGTTTCCAAATGCAATATCTGCTGAGATATTTGAATTAAAAAATCGTAGACAATTGGGAAAGAATCGCATAAACCAACGGAAAACGCTTTTTTCCCTCGTTTATGCTGTTGATGAATTCAAATATTCCAAGGGGGTTGTATAGTTAATAAAATATAAAAATTAACTTTTATATTGACACCCTGTTCTCAAAAACCCAATTAAAAAGTCGTTGCCATGTCTCTCCTGAGGCAAAAAAAACCTCAACGTTTTTCAGTGGAGTATTCGCTGAGATGTTCGAATTCAAAAACGGAGTAAAGTTTATAAAAGAACAGCATAAATGAGGGAAGAAGCGTTTTCCGTTAGTTTATGCTATTCTTTTATTATACTATTCTTTCCCAATTTTTTGACGATTTTTTAATTCAAAAATATCTCAGTGAATATTGCACTTAGAAACATGGATTTTGTTTGTTGGAGTCAGGAGAGATATGACAACATTTTTTTATTCGGGTTTTTGAGGAGAGGGTGTCTGTATAAAAAATTAACTCTTGTATTTCAATAACTAAATCCGTTTAACCTCAGAAGATGCCTGCCACAGATGTTGGCAAAACATTAGGAACAAAATATCCTAGAGACCATGGCCTAATAGCCCGGAAACCGCTTGCAAGTCGACCCTTTGCAACGGGAATGACGTATGTAAGTTGTACACGTTATTTGAATACTTTCTCGAAGTGGAAGAATGCTTTTAGGATCAACGGTTTACCAGTAAAACGCGGCAAGGGGAATTATGAAATCACACAGCATACATATATAGTGAGGCCTTGCCACCCTTCAAATTCAGTCACCCCTCTTTTAAGGTCAAATAATAATTCCTCCTTGTATAATAAAATTATGCAATTCGAAACTCTTATTAACGGTCATTCTTTTTTCACTATTTGCATGTTCAAATTCGCATTACGACTGATTTAGTTGGCCAGGATGTATTTATTTTATCATGTGTATATATTGTTTATAATTTTTGTGATTGTGTTTTTAATTGGGTTGCTGCATTTTTGAAATATATGACATCCATATTTGTTATGGGCATCTTTTTTCTCAGCGATCTCGTTGGGCATTTTGCCTGTTGTGGCGTTGTATTTGTATTTGTGTACCGTACAACACTCAACTTTATTACATATCAATTAAAAAGTCGTTGGTAATAAATCCTCAACTCAGTTTTTTTAAGTCAAACATTTCATTAGCACATCAATTTTTGATTTATATACTGTTTATAACTACAATTTCCTCTCTACGCAGTGCAATAAGATCCATACAGCAAGGAAAATCTATATTTTTATTCTATTCAAGACCACACACATGATGAGCGAGTTTCATCAGCGTTTGCCGCTGTGGTGGTCGAGTGGTTATAGTGACGGACTCGCGATGCGAGGATCCGGGTTCGAACCCCACAGTGGTGGTCGGCTGAAGTTGGTTTTCTGTGGTTCCCAACTTCAAGGCGCAAATGCGAGCCGATCTCCCCGTTAAAAAGTCTCGCCACAGAGAGCAACAGTCCTACAACGGTAAATCATTCAACCATAACACTTCACTCATAGTTTGAAAAACTGGTGGCAGATGGCAGCAATACACATAACAAGCATTACAGAGAAACAAAAAACTTCACGTCAGGTTTCACTACACGTACACGCACATTCCCGCATGTACCGATTCGTTGGGGGTTCCGCGGGGGGTTGTGGGCGGGGTGCATGTGTGGTGTAGCAGTAGTAGGTAGGGCTCGTAGGTAGGGTAAAAAGGGCTCGGGGATCCATGATGTTCTTAAGCCAGCCACCTCGTTGGGCAATTTGCCTGTTGTGGTGTTGTATTTGTATTTGTATTAAATTTCAAGTACGAAACAAGCAATAAAATTACCCAATTATCAGACATTCATGAACGATTTCATCATTTGCTTACTCTCATTAAAATGGGAAAATAAATCCAAGTATTGATACGACTCGTATCCATTCTATATGGATTGTACCAGAATTCTTTGAATATTTTAAATTCAAAAATACGTGGATATCTTTCAAAAAAGTAAGAATGTTTTTTTTTTAAATCTTATGTCATCATTGCGCTGTTTAAAACCTTTTTTTCTTTTTCTGAGGATTACAAATGGAACTTTTTCAGTTTGAGAAGGATTTCAAAACTCTGTTCGGCTAACAGACCTTTTCTCCATATATTTATATTTGACATACTCGAGCTTGTTAGTCCGAGTTTTGCTCAAAAGATTCCCGAAATTGGATTTAAAGCATGGTATTTCATTGTTTTTGACATATTTGACGTTGACTGTAATGTGCGAGGTATTACGCTTTGCAGTTTTCAAAGTGAAGAAAAGCTTTATTCAACTAAAACCTTTACACCTAAATATGGCATCTAGATTAAATTTTTATTTACTTTTTTGTTTTTTGGTAAGCAATGATACTTCTATAAATAAAAGCTTTCAGAGAAAAATCGGGACACTCCCCAATTTTTATACTTTATAACTTTATATTTGAAAAAGTTATTTATGCTATGTATTACAAATGGTTTCTCGTGTGTAATTTGAGGTAACTTTCTTTAATATTTCACCGTTTTTCTCATAAAATCAACTTATCAGTTAATTGTTCTTAAAATTGATTATCAACTGATGCTTGATAAGTATTATATGAAATTTTTATTTTTAGATTCAATAGTGATCTACATAAGACAACGATTTTGAAGCTTATATGAAATATCAGCTGCCTAAGTTTTCGAATCAAAAAAATCACTAAGCAGGTAAAGCACTTTTCTAGAAAATGGTACTGGAGTGAACTTTAATAACATTTTTTGATAGAAAATGTCCCAAAATGATGAAAAAAAATAAATATTTGACTAAATATGTCATTTTCTATGAAGAAAATAATTTTGACGTCAAATTTTGAGCAAATTTCACGTGATGTTCCAAACACGATTGCAAAAAAATTCTATGAATGCAATATTTTGTTATTTACACAAGTATATTTAGTTAATAATGATGAAGTTTATGAACCAAAATTTAAAGTATTGCATGGTATGATCATAAGTTACACTCAAATCTGTTAAAGTACGAGTGAATTTTTTGAAATTTAATTCTGCATATCGTCTATAATTAATTAATTGAAAAAGCGTATCGAATAGCATTACGCCCTATCAAGGAATCACCGTGGAAAATGAGGAGCCGTACTGCCCTTTATCCCCGGAGTGACGCTAAGAATCGGCAGGGTCATTGAAAGACATCATATAAAGACCATTTTCAAACTAACCAGAAAAATACGTGAAATGCTGCGATTAGTGAAAGACCATCGTGGCCCTCAATCAACACCGGAGATCTACAGAATACCGTGCATGCGTGGCTGACCAGGTTTACATTGGAACCCACAAATAGAGTAAATGAGGCCACGAGAATAAAAGGGCACGAGCGATGCTGCAGAATGGGCCAAATGGAAAAGTCGACGGTGGTGAAGCATGCTCTCATTGGTAGCCACAGTTTACAATTCAGCAATTCAATAGCTAATGTTGACTATTTCTTCCCACGTATCTACAGAGAGGCTATTGCAATCTACAAGCACAAAAACACTTATAATAGAAGAGAAAACTTTGAAATTGAGCTGATCCTAGACCCCAGATCTCCGAAGAACGACAAGATGCAACCACTGGTGTTGGGGAAACATTGAGACCCCATTGAGGGGAAACTCAAATGGACGACGGTCTTCGAACCCGGATATACAATTTTTATCAAATGATAAAAATTGTCAAAAAGCAACACTAAAGTGGGCTTAACTTTGGTTCGGAGCATCATATAAACAAAACAAGGCCTGTTCTGAAATCACGTAGAATAGGGTTTTCATAAAAAAATTGAATTAAAAAAATACAAAATATAGAAAGATCTATAGTTTTTCCAAAACGACGTTTTCAAAGTAATAACGTAATGAATCCTTTCTACAGTTCTAGGTTCAGGAAAGAATTTCTTTGTGAAGTTTTTCAAAATTGCATTTTATTCTTTTAAATCTAAAACCAGGTTTTCCTAGGAGCAGGTTACTACAGCGCGTGTAGCGTGAAAACGATGATTGGCCAAAAAACCTGAATTTCAGGCTTTTAACCAATCAGCATTTTCACGCTTCACGCGGTGCAGAAATTCTACTCCTAGAAAAACCCGGCTTAAGTGACATACAGTGCACGATGTGATCTACAATATTTTTTTAATGAAGCATTCCCATCCACGCGGTGATGATTTTCCCCAAATATCCTGTATTTATGCGTCCTTGCAGTTGCCATAATGGGAAAGAAATACATTTTTCTCCGGGAAAAAGAAAAAATCGTGTAATGCATTCCGTTTTCTCTTGAAGTTTTTAACTTTAAAATAATCATTTAAGCAATCCCCGCTCCATCTCTTTATCCATCCTATTACGTCGATGAGTAATGTGCTAGACTTTATTTTGAGCGTAAATAAAGAATGGTTGAAAAAAATTATAAAGCACATTCCCTCCCCTAATGCAGTTTCTTTGTGATTGCAAGTTGTTTTAACACATTTACGAAACAGAAGGCTGACGTGTAGAACTCAGCATGGGAGCGTTATTAAAAACTGTTGTTTTTTTTCAACTTGTGTAATGCTTAGAACCAGAAGTTGGAAAGAAACAAAATGTTGTTGTTTGAGAAAAGTTCGCACGCAAGAAATATCTTTTCTCTTATGTTTGTATGCACGAACGAAGTGCTGCGACCTACTCTATGAATTTTAATCAACTGTATGCCTTCGTACCGAAATTTTCTCCAGTCGTAAAAGATGCATGTTTTCTGTTTCATTATTCTTGTTTTTGCACGAATATCTTTTTAGTTTATTTCTGCTAAATAACACTTTTAAGTATTTAGATTGCGTGAGGATTTTTATAATAATTCTTGTTCTTTTTTATGAGGACAAAAAAATGTATTCTTACAAAGCAAATTTTAAAGTAGAATAATGGTGTGTATGTGTGACAGATATATTTCTTTGCACATTATTAAAACGAGCATTGAAAAGATTAACTTCTTTTTTTTCACCGTAAATTTTTTTTAACTTCATTTGGGAAAATATTAATTAAATATAAAGTTTTTTTATGTAAATAGTTAATGCTATGATAAAAGGATTCATTACGGCCATTTTAATTTTTTAGTGTATATTTATTGCTTTTATTACTTTTTTTCTCTTTAGAAATTGAAAATATCAAAAAAAAAAAAAAATTGGGTTGTATAAGAAAATTTTAGAGAGAGAAAAGAAAATTTTTGGAATCATCGTTTTGTGAAATTATTTCACAAAACAGGAGTTTTTAATTTTTTTTATGCAACAAAAAATATTACGACTGGTACAAACATTGTACAAAAAGACAAAAACATAACACAACAAATACATGAATTAGAAACATTCGCTCTGTGACTCAAAGGGATTAGAGTGCTTTTCCAGTAGGTCTAGAAAAATAATATAATATCTGTTAGTCTCAAATGGCCTTCGTCAGAAGTTTTTCAAACTTTAGTTAATTGGTGATTAGGGTTATGGAACTAATTTTACTTAACATCTTTTTTTGTTTTTTTTTAAAAATATAAATTACCAGAATGAACAGTTTATATATATATATATATAATAGCAAGTTATGTGTACACTTATATTCTGTCTTATTAAGTGTAATCGATATTACATATAATTTTTTATTATCAATATAGAAAGCTTTAAATATACTCATGCAAGAACATACAAAAAAATACCCATATTAAAACTGTGAAGGTAATGTAAAGATTACCTATGCATAACGTAAAAAGGTTAAATTCCATTAACAAAACTTTTGTTATTGTTGATCAATCCCCCCCCCCCCCCCGAAAATCCGTATTTGTCACATGATTGTTTCATAGTTTGTGTCTTTTGCAAATGAAAAAATGTTGAAATGAGAGTTTATATTACTATTCGTAAGATGAACTGTGTGAAATAGATTTAGTATTTTATGAGACATATATATATGTCTCATAAAATATATATATACACACATACATACATACACGGGAAAGTATTGTTCCTTGTGTGGCCATAGAAACCTTGAAACACTTGAAATAGTTTTGATAGTATTGCTTTCTAGCTAATGATTTTGGAGTGGAAAATATTAGAAATACAGTGCATAACCTTACAACTGAACGTGGTTTCAGCTCTTAAGGCACTGACAGAGATTTTGCAAGTAGAAAAGTAAAGAAATTGTGTTCTTGTTTCCACTGTGCTTCTTCTCAGTGTTTCCAGTTTAGTGAACTACACTGCTGGCCACCCAAATTGCAACACCAAGAAAGACAAGAGATATCGCAACAATATTTATTTTGTAGATAACATGTTGACCAAGCATCAAATGATTAAATTTATAGACTTCTGTGAAGTGTGGTTCCTGCCAAAATCAGTAGCCAGAGTAGCCGCCATTGTTGGAGATCACCGCTGCCACACGCCTCGGCATTGATTCAAAGAGACTTTGGATGTGTTCTTGGGGTACAGCAGACCAAGCAGCTTCCACGCGTTGCCAAAGTTGATCTGGTGTGGCAGCTGGGGATGTAATCTGGGTCAATCGTTGAGCAACCATGGACCACATGTTTTCTATCGGCGAAAGATCCGGAGAGCGAGCTGGCCAGGGAAGCAATTCAATCTGGCGATTGACGAAGAACCTTTGGACAATGCGTGCCACGTGTGGTCGCGCATTATCCTGTTGAAATATGGCTGTGGACAAGCCCTGAAGGTAAGGTAGGACAACTGGTTCAAACACCTCGGCGATGTAGCGCTGGCTTTTTAAAGTACCGGCAATGCGTACTAGAGGAGTGCGAGAGTGATATCCAATACCGCCCCATACCATAATACCCGGTGCAGGACCAGTGTGGCGGTGCATAACGCAGCTGTTCAGCATCCTCTCTCCACGGTGTCTCCAGACTCGAATCCGACCATCGTGGTGTTGCAGACAGAAGCGTGACTCGTCAGTAAAGAGAATTTCATTCCATTGTGCCGTCCACATCCTTCTTTCATCGCACCATTGGCGGCGGAGACGTCTGTGGTTCTGCGTCAAGGGTAGACGAAGCAATGGACGTCTTGCGGACAGACCACTCTGCTGTAAACGGCGTCGAATGGTACGCGCAGACACTGGATGATGCGGTACAGACTGAATGTGCTGTGCTATGGTTCGTGATGTGGCTGAGCGATCCGTCACTGCCATACGTACAATACGCCTGTTATCACGTGAAGTGGTGCAGTAAGGTGGATGCGATCGAACACGTCGGTCCGTCGTACCCTCCTGCATCCAACGATCACATATCCGCATTACAGTTGTTTGGTTTCGTCCAACACGACTACCGATTTCCCTGAAAGATAATCCACAATCTCGGTAGGCCACTATCCTTCCTCTGTCGAACTCGGATACATGATCAAAAGATGATCGCTGTTTTCTACGAGGCATAATTGATCGTCTTTTTGAAAAAACCACAAGAAAAACACAATTGCCGTACTTCAAATCGTCGAAATCTCCAAGCCTTAAATAGCGCTTTGAAGTGGCGCCACAGGCGCAAGTGATGTGCGTCTGCGCTGAAATTCTAATCATTTGCATATCTCACCTCCGCTAATGCATGTTGTAAATTTCATATTATTTGCATGCTTCCTTCAGGGTGTTGCATTTACGGTGGCCAGCAGTGTATATTTAGTAATTATAATTTATGCATTTTCTGGATAAACCATACCAAGTGTGCAATAATACCAAGCATCACAAGAGAAGCTATTAATATTTTTCACAAAAACAGAGCAACGTTAACTTTCAAACAAAAAAGATCGTGTACCTCCCATGAAGAGTATAAAACTTTTTAATACTAATGTTTAACACTTTTTTGTTTTCAAATATAATTTATATTCTAAAATTTACATTTTCGTTTCATATTTTTTTCCAATGAAAACTTCAGCTTTATATACATATCCATTTCTTCCCTTCCATTCCAGTTTCGGTTATTTCCTGGTCAAATTTTATAGAAAAAACATAAAGTTTACAGCGCGGGATACATTCAACAAGAACTTTTACAAAATGAATTTCCTTAGGAGGAGAGTTGAAAAAAATATTCATCGTTTATCAGTGCCAGATACAGCGAATGTTGACATCACGGATGTTCATCTCTAATGCAATCACCTAGTATCGAAGGAACTGGCGGAACTAAATATTTAGAAACATATTTTTTCCCTTTTACAAGTATAGTTATACATATTTGTGTCATTATTTTGATATTTTTAATTTCAATATATGATTTATGTTAAAAAACAATATTATATTATTTTTCCTGTAGCATTTGTATTTTTTTTTATATTTGTAATTTTACCCTCTTTCAAGGTACAGCAGTGCATGCTTCAAGGTGCAAGACTCCCTGTTGTACCTTGAAACATTTTTGCTTTAAAAAATCCATATTTCATGATTAGAGTAAAAAAAAAATAATTAAAATTTTATACGATGTTTCATACAGTATACCGTAACTAAAAATTCATTTAGTGAAATTTTACGGTAAAAATTAACTGAGAAAAAAAAAGTTTGAAAAATAATGATAATGTGCCAAGGTGAAAATCGTGTAACTTGGGTTAACGAACTTAATTCCACAAACTTGTTTGTTATCCGAATCGCTAGTATATCGAATCAAACTTTCCCATAGAAAATAATGGAAACTCAAATAATTCGTAATTATTATTATAATTAGTCTCTCTCTCTCATTCACATAAAAATTACTTCAATGAATATTAAAACACAATAATAATATTATAAATAATACAGCATAATATAAGAGCAATTCCTGGCCATTTTATATCTCTAGTTCTTGAATGAATTGTCATGCACATCCAGTCCCATGGTATTTCCAAAGTATCCAATCTTTCCGACAAATGGTGGCTCCTATCCATGAGCGATTCCCTCAAAGTCGCGTTCAGCAAGGCAATCAACCCAGTTTTCTCCAAGCAGAATTTAAAAAAAATTCGAGCATGCGATAAGCGTGGTTAGGATGCTACATCTAGTTTCGTATCGTAAACAATCAAGCTCGCACGTGTGTTCATTTTTCAAGTGAAGCATGCTGACCGGAAAATGTAGGAAGGAAATATTACCGACAATTTCACAGTATGTGTGTAGACGAAAGCGAAAAACCATCAGCTCGGTTGTAATAACGTGAAAATAAATAAACAAACCGCAATGCGAATCTTCACTCGTTGACCGAGTCATACTTTGTTCAAAATTTTTCCTCGTTATGCGAATTGCTCGTTAACCAAAGTTCTACGGTATATAGCTTTTTGTTGGAAAATTTTACATGCAGTGAAACATCAGCTTCAACGTTGAAATTTCTCCTTACCATCAGCGTCTGATAATGAGAGAACTTGCAAGTGCAAACATCTATAATCTGCCTTTGTTTTATTGATACAAAATCTTAAACATCGGGCTCGAGACACAATACATAATCGCGGAGCTTCTTGTTCCGTTTAATTACGACAGCATTTGTTTTAGTTTCAATAAAATTAAGAAGAAAGAGAGAGGAAAAAAGAGCACCTATATATAATACCGAGGGAAATTCAGTATCGGGATAGAATCTGATATGAACCTTAATCCCTTATCAAACTTTACCCCCCAGTGTAAAGAGTTCATTCACTGCTGAAGAGCGAGGCTAAGGAAACGTATCTTTATAGAATGTTCGAGAAAGAGAGAGAGAGAGGACATCCCCTATTCCTCCGCGTTCAATTTCTCCACGATACGGTTAAGCTGTTGCGTTAATTAAGCAAATAAGGAATTTCTCGAGAATAATGGAAAATAAAAATAAATCACTGAAAGTTTGCGAAGATGTAGATTGAAGCAAATAAACAGAAGCAAGAGAGAATAAAAAAAAAAAAAAAACATAAAGAGAGACGATATTTCTGCAGTGATAATGTTTAATGTATTGGGAAGCAGATGGTATCGACGAGATTTTTATGAATAAAAAAAATAATAAAAATTGATCTCACAATGAACACAAACTTACGTACGAAGAACTACGCGAATCGAAACTATTCACAATAATCTCCGAATAAAATTCTTAAAAAACACTAAAAATGAAAAAAATTCTCAAAAGTGCCTCCGATATCAAGATTAACCGGAAATAAATTAGAAAACATTTTTGTATAATTATTGAAGATTTCTAATTATTATTCCATTTCTAATCATATTCGTGTTATATGTTGTAAATTAATTTTATCGATTTCCATCACAAGATATGTAACACTAAAAGCATTTCGATTGATATAATTGAAATCTATTTCATAGTGTCGAATTTTTCTCAATATCTTTAGTGTAATTTATTTTTTTTTAAATTTATTCATGGAGTAATTTACGAAAAGAAATCCATAAGCTTGTGATATTCTTTCGAAATAAATTAAAATTAATGTCGTATATATATTTATTTATTTCGACTAAAATTAAATTTTCATTATGTACATTTTTCTATATATATATACATATCAAGCTATGAGAATAATTGAAATTATTATATATTTTTCCCTGTTAATATTTATTAGTTGAAATGATATTTGATGCAAAGACGATTATTCTTTGGTCGCAGCCACTCAAGAGAATTGGATGAAAAAAAATGTAGAAGTAAAATATTTTGTATATTTTTCAAGTCCTCAAAAACTGCAACATTTTTTCTTATCAGAAAAAAAAAATCTAAGTTAAAGAGATTTCAAATTTAATCTTATTAAAAATTTAAACAAAATTTTGCCTATCCTGCCAAATATATGTAGTCCTAATTATGATAAAGTGATGTGGAAGTTTAAAAAAAGGGGAAGCTTATTAGTCTCTTCAGTCATTAATCAATCTTTCAGTATGGTATTTATTTCAGGAATAAAATTGTTAAACATTTCACACATTCTTTCTCAACTTGCTAAAAATACCCCAACGGAGTGGTAATCAGCTTCGCTTTTACAGATAATTTTTTTTTTTAATACGTGACTTTCTTTTCCCTAATACGGGGGACGATAGCTTTGGGAGCATCATTGCTCAATAAAAAAAAGAGTTGAACAAAAATCCATTAAAAATATTTTTCGAATTAATTCGAGTGAAGAATAATAATTCATTACAATTTCGTGAAACTATTGTGTTTTTGACACAAAAAAGACTGGTTATAAGTCGTTAAATATATCGATATGTGAAGGAAAATATGTGTGCTATACTGAAATAATTTTATTTTAGCATTGACTATGCATTTGTTTAAAGAAATACAAATAGTATTAGATTGATACGAATCAGAATATCTCTTGCCAAATGAAAGGGGGGTGATAGACGAGCTCAAATGGATCATGAAACACCCCACCAACCCTGTCCTCTTAAAAACCGTTTTCAAGTTATTGAGGATAATCGATTATGGAAAAAAAAATGCGTCAAGTCGGAAAAAAACCAGAATTTGTGAAGTTTCTGAAAGACCCTTACGCAAACTAAGCACACATTTGTAAAGAGCAAAGAAATGCTATATGGTGACGTCAATTTCATCGAAATATCTGGTTTTATTTTATTTCATCGAAGTATCTGGTTTTATTTTATTTCATCGAAGTATCTGGTTTTATTTTATTTCATCGAAATATCTGTATTTCGATAAAATTGACGTCACATTATAGAATGTTTTCTGCGCTTTTCTTAGTTTATTCTGAGTTTGCGTGTAGGTCTCTCAGAAATTCCACAAATCTGGGTATTTTAGATTTCACGCATTTTTTTCCCATAATCGCTTATCCACCATAACTCGAAAACGGTTCGGGATACGACAGGATTAGTTGGTTGTTTCATGATCCACTTGGGCTCATCTATCACCCCCTTTCGTTTCGCAGAATAGGTCGGGTTCATCCTGTATATGGCAGAGTATGTGCAGATATATAATGATTGGATTGGGATTTTCTTACAATACAAGTAAAGCGTTTTATGAGAACATTTGGTATTTCGGAAATTTCAATCTTGAATTCCAATCCAAGTTCTATCATGTGATGGATAACACAAGAGTGGAGATTTTAAAGAGCAATGGTCGCACACAGATGTTCTTTTTATAGTTGAGTGTTGATTTCCTTTGAACTCAGGCAATTAACGTTTAAAGGTATGTAGAAGAAAGAAGAAAGGCCAATGAGAGAGAGAGATATTGATTAGCAAACACTATAATGTCGGTCATGCTCGCCAGCATGATGTTGTTTGAATTTTTCAGATACCACTAAGGTCATCTGCATTTCGCGTATTTCGCGTTTCATATAGTGATGGCAGAAATGTATCCGCGTCCAGTCCCTCAGCTATTTATGAGGCTATGTGTCATAGCATTAGTTGGAGATCATTTTTTGCCGGATGATAATGCTTGCCCGAAGGCATATCGCTGATGGAGGGTTATACTAAGAGGAAAAATATTGTTCTCATGTGGTAGCTAGTGTACATTTTTTGACATTTTCTTTGGATAATCCCTGTCTGTCTGTTTTCTTCCAACATCCGAGAACTATTTGTTCTACGCAAATGACAATTTCTCTGTTGTGCAGCTCGTATTAAAGTCATGCAAGGTCTCATTTTATATTGAAATTTGTTTGCTTTACTTCTAACCATATGCCCATATTTTTATGGACATTTTTTTCTCAGCCACCTCGTTGGGCGTTTTGCCTGTTGTGGCGTTGTATTTGTATTTGTATAATAGTATATATCTAAAAAAAATTATCTCAAGCGTAAATGATCTACCTGAAAATGAATCACTTAAGGATCAAGAAAATCTCTCCCGTTATGTCTCGTATTTATTTTACCATATGCATAAATAACTTGATTTTCTTAATTTCTGTCAAATTTGGGAATCGACAGAAAGTAAAATTTGTGTTATAGCAAAAGGGTCAGGGTATTTATGTTTTATCAATACATTCTAAAATAAGTCAATGTAACAATAGTAAGATTCCGACAAGATTTAATGTAACAATGTAACAATACTAAGATTCCGTAAGATTTGTTTCGCATAGTTGGATAAGCAAAGTACTGATACTTGGATTCAAAATAGTAGAAACTTGTTTGTAAATATTGGTTAATTTCGTATTTAGAATATATACGTTTTTATTCATCTCATTTTTTAGAAACCGATTTTCTTAGAAATCGGTTTTTCATCCTTATCAGATGATAAACGAAATAACA
Source organism: Pholcus phalangioides (assembly GCF_987345545.1). NCBI lineage: Eukaryota > Metazoa > Arthropoda > Arachnida > Araneae > Pholcidae > Pholcus > Pholcus phalangioides. Next base: position 25,428,900 of record NW_028301600.1, read on the forward strand.
GGTTATCGGAAAATCCGAATCTTAATCATTTTAAACATTTTCGTGTGCGATTCTCAAGTTTTGTTTACGACATGACTTTAAGGCAATCAACATACATTGAATTAATCATGATTATATACATCTCTTGTCTCTGATAAGTGACATTCTATTTCACCATGCAAATTTTCATTTCACAATAAATCTCTTAAAATTGATTTCTGTCCCTTTTAATTAACCGTAAGCGCTCACAACATAAAGAGATCGAGAGACATACACACGCACTCCCTTTCTTTCTAGTCTTGTCAAAAAGAAAATTCATTGCGCATCAACATTTTTGTTGTTTTCCCCCATTGCAGATTACGGAAAATATGAGGAAAATAAAAATCAGCTTTGAAATTTTCTCGGTCAGCAATTATTTCTGATTAACAGTAGCACGTCAATCACTTGTACGGATCGACTAAAGAGACTCCAACTGCTAACAAAACTCATTTCTTTCTACCACTACTGCCATTTCAGTGGAAAAATAATGAAAAAAAATATATATATATTGTTATGTTTTTTTCTTTTTGCTGGACAGTCTGAAGAAGGGTGTGGGCAGCAATTAGTACGAGAGAGCTTCTGAAGTTCTCGACGGGAGGCTGATGAGCGCAATGTCACGATCGAAAGTCGTCCTAATCGAATGAGAACGATTAAAGCCGGGAACCGGCATATTTTTCTCAGAGCTCATTCGCTTTCTCCTCTGACATCTGCTGACTGGAGCTGTCAGTATTGCTAGTGCCTAAAGAGGGAGAGCAAGGCTGACAGAGAGAGAGAGAGACAGAGTGGTCGGAGGGAGAAATAGACAGAGACCTAGATGATGTAGGAAGGCAAAGACACAAAGCTAAACTGGGATGAGAATGGAGGAAAGGAAGGCAACTGATGAGAATAGATATTCGGTTGAAGGGACGTGTGTGGTATGGAGAGAGAGAGAGATCTCCAATTTAGGACGAAGCAAAATTAACGAACTTCTACTTGGGAAACTCTCATCACAGTTTGCAAGTCAGATTATGTGACAAATTACGACAGTAATCATCGAGGAAATTAAACTGTCACGATGTATGTTTCGATGAACGATTGTCTCTCATTCAATTTTCATCGATGATGCTCGCCTTTGAAGCTTTTGAAAATTATTTGTAAACATTTTTAGTTTTTTATTTGTACTTTTTATCTTTAATCTAAACGACTAGATTTGTTTTTTTACTTATTTTCGATAAAAGTGCTGTGAGAGCTACATTCAAATAAAACGGGCGTTAAATCTTTTACCATCCAGGGGTGAATAAAATTGTTGATATTTCTTTGTACGAATGCATTCTTTGTCATACCGAATATAAAACACAGCATTAAATAATATTAATCGATAACATATACGTCTATATTTACGAGGTTTTTACCTATAAATATGAACTTTTCAATTGGTGTTAGCTTTTAAAATGACTAACTATATTCTATGTGAATATGTATCTAATTTACATTGTTATTATTAATATTAAGCAAACATATAAAACATTTTACTAGGAGTGTCCAACAGGAATAAAAATTGTATGGCTGAGATTATTACTAACCAACGAATTCTTCTATATATGCCTCGACCAACAATATTGTAAGATATATATCTGCAAAAAAACTGAACTGTAATGATTTCACTCTTGTAAACCGATAATCAAGCGAAACCAATTGAAATAAACGCTAATTAGTATCATTCGTGCCTCTCAGTTGATTATGAACAAATATCTATAAGCCCAACATGCGAAAGAATTCATGAATTGTTATTTATATGTACATATATTTATGTACACCATTAAATATATGAAATCTAAAATTGCTCTCACTCGAATTTAATAGTTGGAAACTATTTTTCGACTTTTTTTTTTTATGACTACGTATTCAGTTGAATGATGCTTAAAACACTTCAACTTATGTCTTGTGTCCCTGCTTCAGAAAACAGAAAAATGCTTCTCATCTTATGATGAAAAACATATTTATCAGCACATGAAAACTGCACATTTAAATTAATAATCCTGCTACTGTAGCAAAAAAGAAAAAAATTACACCTATAATCTCCGCAATTGAATAGCTTATAATTATATATAATTCATGTGTGTATCGAGTTCATTATAAAAATTCAATAGATTCATTGAATTTTATAGAATTTCCTTATAATTGTTCTAATCACAAAGCAAATGAAGCACTTCTGAATGCACTTACATTGCTGACATTGGCAAGTTCAACACGGTTTAACACAGATTCACCCTCGTACATGATTAGCATCTACCCGCCGGAGTCTGAATAACACGCCTACATCATTTACTCAGCAATTATTTACCATCTCTTCCCAAATCTGTCTTTGCATGTCCCGGTAGATGGTTGCCTGTTTGCTAGTTTATATACGAAGCTAATTCAGTTTCAAATACAAATACAACGCCACAACAGGCAAAATGCCCGACAAGGTGGCTGAGAAAAAGATGCCCATAACAAATATGGATGTCGTATATTTCAAGAATACTCCTTGCAGACTGAGTTTACAAATGTAAAAATACCTTATTCAAAAGCAACTGCACTGTTTCAGAATTTTTTAGTATCTGAGAAATTAGTTGGTCGTATATTGATTGGAAAAATTATAGAGGTTTTCTGACTAGTTCAGTCAAATCCACGGGGATATATACATATAGCGCCTCCCCGTTGTAGCGCCAACCCCGCTTATCACCACAGATTTTCAGTGAACAAATCTTCCATATAGGATAATGTAAAAAAACCATTTTAGCGCCAAATCTTTATAACGCCAACTGTTGTTTGGATGTATACAAAGTCAAGGTGGCATATTCCAAGAACCTTTTCACAGCATCTTTTCCCATCTCATTTTGCTTTCTTCCCCTAAAGGAGTTGATCCTTTTCATTCCACTGCTATTATCGGTCATCATAACAATAGTTTAGAGCAAATGAATTCAAGAATAAAAGATTGGCGTGGTCAGGGGGCCTGAGAAAGCACATTGTATACCTGAACGTGTGTAGGGGCCAAAACAACCAACGTATTCAACGAAACAGATTTATTGATAAGGAAAAGTGTCCAATATATGAGCGTACTGCATCAGTTTGTTTTAGGTTGCCAAGAAAATTTTTTCAACAGGGCATGTTTTTACTCGCTGGTCATTACATTTCGAGTGCTACCATCTCCCTCGATTTGTTCCATTCAAATCATGTCGGAAAGAGTTGTTCTAACAATATCTGGAAAACGGGAAATTTGTGACTATCAAACCAATACGGACTAAAAGCAATGCCACCACTATATTTCCCTTTGTTTATTTTGTTTTTGTACTCATAAAATCATGCGTCGCTAAATTTATGCAGAGTTAATGTAATTTTAGAGGCAAGTGTATCTCTTAAGTTAAATATATCAAGAAATATTTAAGTTATTGTACGATTTTCAGAATTTTACGAACTTTCTCATCTTAAAATTGAATGCGTATGAAATAGGTTATTTTATTTATGGAATAACACTAATAAGACACTGAGATACGGTAGTTCATAATCAAAGTATGAATTATACGATGAAGCTTCGCTAAAATGCTATTCCGACTATGATCTGATGTAACGCCAAACTCGTTATAGCGCCAAAATTCGTTGGGATGGATGGTAATGTTACAATGCGCGCGGGGTTCGACTGTATATATATAACTTGTCTTATATCCATAGATGTTCAGTTTTAGACTAGGTGTCAATCTAAAAACTTATTAAAAATATGAAGTAATATGAATATTAAAATTATATACAGGGTAACCACTTAAGTCGCTTTGCCGCAAATTACTGGCGAACCATTGATCCTAGAGGCATACTTTCAACTAGAAAAAATATCCAAATAACGTGTAGACTCCAGATAAGTCATTCATATTGCAAGGGGTTGTATAGTTATCAAAATTTAAAAAAAATTCTCATTCAGTCACCCTTTGCTAAAAACCCTTATAGAAAATTACTGTACTGTCTCTCTTAAACCCAACAAAAAATTCACTTACAAAAGAACGATTTTAAGCATAAATAGGCACATAAATTAATATCTTCAGCTCGATTCTGACAAAGGTTGGCGCGACGCCCGTAAAAGCCGTAATGCAGAAACACTACTCGTTTATGCGGGTCTTTCCCTCATTTTTAGTGATTTCGGTATCTAAAAATGTATCAACGAATATAGCACATAGGAACGTCGGATTTTTTCTTGTCCCCGGAAGAGACAGGGTATGTATATTTTTATTCAAATATATATGTAGTCCCTTGCAATATCAATCACGTCTGAAGTCGATGTGTCAGTTGGATACCTTTTCCTAATTGCAAGTATGCCTAGGATTAGGCATACTATTTGCGGCAAAGGGACTTAAGCGTTCACCTTGTATAACGTAAAACAAATCTATTATTTAAGTTTGCATTATAAACGCTTGATTATAGATTACCATCTTATCGTTCTCGGATTTTTAAAATATATTCTTCCCAAGCTGAATTTGATGCATGCACTACAAATCAAACAGCAAAACAAATCCTGTTATGAAAACTACAACCAAACCACAAGAAATACAGCGTATAAAAATTAACTTTATTAACATTGAAACAAAGGAATAATATTAAGAAAAAAACACGTTTTTGAGGAATGTGAACTTCGAGTTTGTGGAGAGTTTTTGTCCAACGCCTGAGCCGAAGTGAAAGAAAAAAAGTAAGAGTCTAAAAATTTTTCCTAGAATTGTATATTTCCTACGGAAAAGAAACAAACAAACAAATAAAACCGGTATTTTTCACGTAACATCAAGAAAATGGGAAAATTCTTTTACGGGAGAAAGAAAAAAAGGAAGAAGACATTGTATTAGTGTATAGTAAGGACGAGAGTAAAAAAAAAAAATGTCATTTCCTTCCAATTTCGTTGAGGAGAAGGAATTTAGAAAATGGAGCAGTCTTCATAGCTCAGTAAATTCTTTCATTGCAAAATAAATCCCTTTAACCTAATTAAAATTTATCAACTTGTTCGAGACAAAAGAATAACAAGAAATAAAATAAAAATAAAAGTAAATTGAGAATCTCATGTATCGAAACTCTCGTGCTGACGAATTTTACCTTGCGATGGAAAATTTGAGTCTCAATTTGTAGCAGTTTTGCAAGAACGAAAATTAGATTCAAGTTTCTCGTAAACAAATTACCCGGAGAATATATATATATATATATATATATATATATATTCTATTCCTTTTTTCTCCTCCTTTTCCTTGAAATGTTCTGGTATACGAAAGATTTCTACAGGTGGTAGATGCTGAATACAACAAATTGTTTTATTTGATTGGAAGCATAGAAATACGAGAAAAAAAATAACATATGGAAGATAGTATCAAATCCCTTCCTTTTCTTCTATTTTTATATGAAGCAATGCTTATACTCACTCGAGATTGATATGTAATTCTAATTCTTTCTCATCCATTTCTTATAATTCTCATTCAAATTAGAATGAATCGAAGTGCGCCGTTGTTGAAGGCTCAATATTTATTTCTTATGAAATTAAATTTCTTAAAATGCAATATTGATAATTAGAAAAGGTATTTGTTTGTTTGTTTTATTTTTTTCTTATTAATCGTATTAAAAATATTTTGTATCTACTCATTTTCTTAATTCAATGTATTGATCTATCCTATTATATCTGATTGAAGGAATGCATTTATTTTTATGTCTAATGTAGAAATTTCTATCTTCATGGTATATATTTTCGCTAGCCATAATTAAAAACAATACAAACAGTTGATACAGATACGGATTATTGTTAATTGGTTCTCTGATGTAGTTTTTTTAAAAGAAATTGGATATTGTTTATTCGCGTATAATAAATATTTGGATACTGGTGTATGAATTTTATATAAAATTTATATTGCCTAATGTGTTTTCAGTAAACCCTGAATCATCTGAAATTATATTGTAATGTATGAAATGCAGTTCATTTACATGAACGAGAATTTCAATTGGAAAACATAGATATTTTTGAAGTTATTTAATAATGAAATTAATCGATTCCTACGAGGATAATAATTTGAAGTCAGATACTAAATATTTTATCGCTGTTTTATTGATAACAAACTGATTTGATAACAAATTTATTATGAACTTACGAAGAACAAAATCTGTTACATTTCAAACAAAAAATTATAGTTTTTTTTTGGGGTGTCCGAGAATATAATTGACTTTTTGTCCATAAAATTGTATGAATGTTTATAAAGTTATTTCCAAATGAAATGTATTACTTAAAATATCGAAATTCACTATATGTTCTTGTGAAGAAAATATCAAATTTTCCTCAGCTAAGTAATCGACAATCGAGTCAGTAGAATGAGATAGATAGGAAAAAAGGGCTATTCTCAACCGAAGTAATATCCGACGCATACAAGATTGCACTTCATCTTTCTATGAATCAAAACATAAAAGCCAACCGTGAAAGAAAAACAAGAAGATACAGCCTAGAATGAGAACCCGGCAGAAGAATTGTCATGCTCGATTCTTTTAGGTCCACCGAAGTGAAAACTTTCCACCCACTCTTCTCTTCTTATTTCAGTTTCCTTGAAAAACCATACTGGACGACCGCTCATGCAAAGTAGATAGCTCGGCAGCAACAAAAAAGAAGAAAACAATTCAGAAAAATAGAGATTCTTGAGGCCTGAACGAACAATAGTTTTCAGTTACCCACTGACAATAGGGAAGTACATTGAAGCACAAAACTGTCGCCATGGTTACCAGAGAATCTATGGTCAATAGACATCATGAGAAAAGAATAAGAAGACGGAAAAGGAAGGACAAGAAATACTCCCAGTTCTACGATAAAACGACGAAATTGAGAAAAGTGGGGATGTGCAAACCCCGCCAAATGAGATTGCGACTTGGAGAAATTCGATTAGCGCTGAGTCAAATCTTTGAGATAATCAAATAGCAGTCGGATGCAAATTATCTAACCCGTACAGTTGGATTCTATATATATATATATATATATATAGAACACCACTCTTTCTCTTACGCTCAAGGTAAATGTATATGTATCTCTACAACACAATCACCTTTTTCCCTTTACTAGAAAACACCAAACATTTGTAATTGTTTAGCTTCTATTTCTCATTGGTACAAGCATAAATATATATTTTTAATGTATATCAAATATCATCACGGGTTTCGGGAAAAAGAAAACGCAAATACGTGAAGTCGGTAAACAACCCGAAAGACTTCCAAAAACATTGAAAATTTTTCAGCTGTTTCTTCTCTGGAGTATATATGTCGACCTTCCTAGAGAATTCAGCTCCATCAGTTACTTTGTTTTCTAGGTACGAGTCAAAATATCTTTCCCCATACTGTCTAAAATTCTGTACAAGTTGCAAATATTTAGTGAATTATCGATCTAATTATTTAAGGTATCCGACTACGTCGAGAGCACTAAGTTAATTTATAAAACTTGAAAAATGGAACTAATAAGGTTATCGGTTACATTCGGGCAAACGCAATCGATAACTTTATTGGTTGCATTTTTCAAGTTACATAAATTAACTTTTATGAAACTTTTATAGTGTAATCCCGGCCTTAGACAAATATATGCTATAGATCTTTAATTTTGGTTCACAACCTCAATGATATACAATAGAATATAAAATTAAAATTTCCTAATGATACAATGAATAGATTTTTAGAAATTATGTTTCAACTCAAGTAGCATTTAAAAAATAGCATTCTACGTGAAACATGTTTAAAACTTTTATTCACGCATTCCTTGTAATATTCCTTCCTCCAAACTTATCCTTGTATGTGAAAACGCAACACTAAAGGACGTAACTTTATAATATAAATAAATAAATAAAAAAACAGATATTTTCCTCCAAACTGACGTATCACCGTAGTCGGATACCGCTAAAATTTCAATGATTATTCTTTTCTATTTCGATAATATAAATAACATTTCATGTGATTTCCTATAATTCGAAAAGTCAGCATGATTTATTCTGAATGCAATGATTAGAAAAATTAATCCTCTATATAGTGCGGTGTATAGCTCAATATACATAGCGAATAGATGGTCAATAAATCCATTACATCATTTTTTCTCAATTTTTTTGGTATTTTAGAAAGTGCATCTTTTAATGTCATTTCAGTGCAAAATACGGCTATTTTCTTACACAATAATTTCTTATCTACAAAAAGTTGATTCCTTGTCGGTTTCATTTTTTCAGAGCTGTTAAAATTTTACTTATTCAGAGATTTACGAAATCACATCGAATTGAAGGAATTAGAAACAAAATTAAAGGTTAAAAACTACTCATGTTTGCTAAATAAAATTTTATCAGTTTTTGGATGATAGTAAAATAAAGCAAAATTCTATATTTTACCGTTACTTGGCCATTGTAACTAAGTGAAAGAAAATCGCCTCTAATTAATCAAATTGCTATGTTAATGTTTTGTTTCAATTAAAAATATGCTAGCATTACCATTTGAATACGTATCTAACAATCTTCATATCGACACTTTTTTAATTTGCATTATTCGTACACAATTTTCCCAACCAAATATAATTAGAAGACATATAATACCAACATGATATTACGAGTATATATATCGTTCAAGTCAAACCATCTCTACCGTCGTTCCTTGCTTTCATAAGAGTATGTCGTAATGTTTTGGCGATGGATCTTAAGACATATACGTTTTGTGGATTACCGTATGTAGATAATGTCATCGGGAGTACATGTATAGGTATACAAAAGCGGCTCAATGTTTTTTCAGAATCGCCTAAAAGGTGAGAAGTGACGACGAACTATCCTACTAATGAAATGGTTAGCAATGGATGACCATGTCACTCGAAGCGTCCGCCTAATCCATCATTCTTATATGCTTCGCGTTCATTATTTTCGCTACTGTCTCTACTTTTATCGTCAATAAATTGTCGTCTTTTCGTTTGCATGCTCTTAATCAGATTAAACGTATACATGAACATATAACACACGCATCATATGTTTTCATTACGCCCAAGAAAAAAAAAATGTCATCAAGTTACCATACTACCTTCCCCCGCATCAATCGATGATTCGGGTTTTTTTCTTAATATTGCATATGAAACAAAAACATCATAAATTTCATAAAAGACAAAAATGATATATGTTTTTCATATCCACAGTGTATATCAAGGGTGGCCAACAGCTCGCCCGTGAGATGATTTTACGAGGCCCGCGACTTGGTAAAATTACTATGTATTAAATTGATTTTATTGTCATTAATTAAACCACAATTTTCAACAGCAAACCTGATTAACCGACTATTTACATTCATTATTTTTAGTGACGATAGACAAATGCCATAGAACTCTTAAAAATCCCTGAACTCGGAGAGCTTTCAAAGAAGAAAACTTTATTGTCACTGATACAGGCAAACTGGCTTCTAGTCCACAAGTTATCAAACCCATTTGCTCACCAGTAAGGTGTTAAGCGAGATGGCTTGCTCCGATGGATATTTTATATTTCACAATAAGATTATAATTTCGTTTTTTTTTGTATCCTGTATATATAATATGGCAAGTGTAAGATAAAAGATGAGATGACATGTCCCCAATTGCTTTTAAAATATACCTCCATCCTAATATATACGTACTTTCATCGGTCTTAACGAAACCCCGGAACTTTTTTCCCCAACTCCCAACCCAATTTCGTCTGTAAGCACCACAAAATTTGTTAATCGCGACAGTACCCAATTGCCCGGGGAAAATATGTTGTAACAATTTTGTATGTTTTTTTTTCCTTTTGACACAAAATAAAGTGTTCCAGACTTTGCCACGAAGTTGGGCTGGAAGAGATCTCGGCAAAGGAATAAGTCCAGTGGCAAAGTTCTGGCGTTCATTCATTCATTGATGCTTGCAAAGCTGTTCTTCATCTTGATTTTTAACGACATAGTGTCGTTAAAAAGAAAAAACCAAACCACTCTCTTAGATGACTGAACAACTTAGAAACAGCGAGAGAGACATTTTTTCAAATCGAATTTTTGAACCAGAAGCTACAAAAGTTCATGAATGTGGTTATCCATTTCATCAGGACATTATAAGTTGCAAAAGACATGTTTTTTGGGAATTGCTTCATCCACTAGAAGTGCTGGTTCTGGAATTGCAGAGTTTACATATACTTTACGGGACACAGAGGACCATCTTCACACACGAATCTCACCTGGGCACGGCACGAGGACCTCATTTACATATAGGGGCGTCCGCGATAAGAGCTGGCGCAATGATTTATGAAAATAAATATGAAATTAAAAGGTGTGCCTAAGCCCTCTTTCATTTCGCCCTGGAGCTATGCTACTGTAGCGGTGGCAGTAGGGACACACTATCTGAATAAATATTAAAAAAATTGTTTGAGTTCCGTAGAACAGTCTCATTATTAGCAAGGGTTCCGCGGAACAACCTTATAACTATCAAACGTTCCGAGAGAAGTTTTATGGTGGACACCCTTGACCTAGAGCATGGTTAGAGATTTTTTTACTGTTTAGCCATACAGGCATCTTGTAATTTTTTTAAATCGGGGCATTGCTTTGTGTGATTTAATTTTATTTCATATCATGAGATATCATCTCAATCAGTAGATGTTATGTTTATTCTATTCATGGAAAAATTGATTGTATATACTAACGTTTTTTTCCTCAATGTAGATGAATATTTGGAATTAATTTGAAGTTAAGGATCTTGTATTTGACTGGTAGGGAAGTTTTTCAATGATGAATAGTTCCGCCATGATGTGGTGCCCCACGGGAAAAAGAATCTGTCACATGAAAAAAAAATCAATGAAGAATCATGCCTAGAACGAATTGTTTTTTTGTTTTTTTTTTCATTTATTGGATAATGCACATCACGGTTTACTAAACTATTGCTAGGTACTGGGAAAAACAGTTCTGCGTGTAAAATAACTTCTTGGAACCACTTTCATCCAGATCTTTAAGAAGGATGAATAGAGCATAGAAAAACAACAAAGAAAAAGTTACTGATAGCCAATATCGAAATCCAATCTACTTCGTTTCATATTTTGATAATGGAAGATACATGAAATCGAATTTCGTCACATACTTTACTTCGTGTGGTACTGGGAGATATATTTTAAATTAGTGTCAGTATCCAGTACTTATAGAGATTTTCACATAGTAAATGTTGTATTAGTTAAATTATTCATTCATGTTCCTCGTCTATAAATATCAAAAATTCAAAACCATACCATCAAACAATAAATATAAACAGTTTATGATTTGGGAATCGAGAATAGATCAAACGTGATAAACGTGGATATTGAACAAACTAGAGTATCCGTGAAAGAGGACTGGTCTATCCGGTTCCAAGGGTGTGGTTCTGATCCCATGAGCTGATCACAACAGTTTTCCGAAGTTTTATTGATCTTCGATGATGCATCCCGATTTGGACTTCGGCCATCAGCCAAAACTGTTACACCCCCCTTACCCCCACATAACTTTGGCGAAAAGTATCAATAAAAATCTTCTCATTCATATCATGACTGTCATTGCGCGATGCTAGTTTCAAACTTTTCGCCTCTCCTACACATTCGACCTAAACTCTTATACTCTGCTCCCTATCTGCCTGTCTCCGAATTCTTTCCACCTCAGCACTAATGACCAGCCCATCCACTTAAAGTAATTGTTATGCGGCTCGAAGTACGAAACAGCCACCTCTCTCGTGTCACGTGCCTCTCCCGAAAACCTGGCATTTTATCCCGAGGGCCCCCCCCTCAGTAATTACGGCATCGCCTGTCCCAGCCCTTCCCTTTCCGGAGCAACTCACCTGTAGCTTTGATGCACAACGCGCCATCACATCAAAGCGGCAAGGATTCTCACCGTCAGTGTAATTCTATTTGTATAAATAGCTTATTTTACAGGTTCACCTAAATTTTTCCTCAAATCACTACCTTCCTGGTCTGTTCACAGCTTTGCTTTGCTTCACAGCCTGCGAAGGCATATGAAATTTTCTTTAAGGACACCGACAAGGGCGCTAAACATCCGATACAACCGAATTTTTGGGCGTTGAGAAATTGAGAAAGTTTCTTCCGAAATTCCAAGTGAATGAGTTCTGATTCCTCTCCTTAAATGTAATTTTAAATTCTTTCACCACGGCTGGGAACTTTTCAGCCAATTTCACAAAAAGGGGATAGGTTAAACTTTAACATTTGGTACACGTGTGGCACTGAATTTAAACTTCAAAAAGCGTCGGCTTTATTTAAGCATATTTCTGTCGGTTTGCGTTCAATTTTCCGGAATCTGTAAGAAGCTTTAACAGTAACTGTTAAAAATATTCTTTTTCAGATATAGTTACTACCAAATACTTCAGAGATGCTATAATCTGTATAACAGTCAACATGTTACTTATTAACACTAAATGGACCACGTCGGACATTTTGACCTCTTTCGATCTTCTCTCTCAATTTTCAGAATGAATCAGATCGTTTAAAATGTTGAAATTTCACGATTTTTCCTAAAAATCCTTAAATATTACCTATCCAGCTATCATAAATTTAAAAGGAAAAAGTCAGGCGAGACATTTCTGGTTATACCTGGAAGTACCAAAACTGGTCAATTTGACCGGTAACGTTATAGACACTTTCATAGCTATGCACATTAAATATTGGAATACGTGGAATCGCGGCATCAAATTTCTGCTAATATAGATGTGCTCACTTCTCGACTAATTGAAAGCATCCTTAATAATCGCGATTAATTGCAAAATAAAAATACTAATATGGCCAAAAATGTGCTGATGCAAATCATTTAATCTTATCTGAAAGCTGGTAGGATAGTAAAAAATGTTTCAGATCTAGAAGCTAGTACATTTGACTGGTATCGGTAATTCTAATGTTAAAGTATACAAGGTGTTTCAGCAAGTGTCGAAAATAAATATAAATTTTATAGTCCATTTTGGAAATTAAGAAAGTAAGAAAATATGAAAATTGATCAGCACACGTAGATCAGAGTTATTCTGTGATAGTCTCAATCCTGCTTCCCGAAATTACTTTTCAAAATACTCAAACTAAAATTTTTATATGGAATTCAATTAGAAAATTGTTAATTAAATGAAATTTTCGACTTTCCCCATGATCAAAAAGATATTCATTCCGTAATTCAATAAAAATTCGTTGAGCTATCGATGATTAAGGCTTGATTTCGATCCAATTTTTCTTGCTAAAATAATTGAGTCTCAAAACATTTCAGGAGAAAAAACATGAATAAATTCAACAATTCCAATCACCGATATCTCGACCAATTGTTATGGGGTAAATCTCTCTTGTTATAATGGAAAAAGGTGCAAATTTTAGTGCTTGGAATCTTCGTGATTGGAAGCCGTATGAATTTTTGTTTGTATTTTCTATATAACAACTGTTTATAGATTTTCACCACACCGAATAGTTTTTTTTTTTGCTCATACTTTTTGATATTTTACTTGAATTTAAAAATGAAGAGTAGAATTTTTCGAGAACATCTCGTATAGTTCCACGAAACTGATACTAGATTGTTTTGCCGGTATCAGAGTAGTTATTCGATATTAATGCCCGAGAAAATCATCCGATCTTTCGTAAATTATATCGTCCATAAAATATTCTCCCATTCAATATCAGAACTGTCAAACATGCTTTCTTGATAATAATTTCGAAAATTAAAAAAAAAATATATATATATATATATATAAATGGTTATCTATAGAAAAAGTATATTTTTTACAATTTTGTTGGGGTAACGAAAGTAACCGTTGTCATAAAAGTACTAATAGGCCGTTTTCAATATGTTGAAGCACCTACTCAATATTAAAATACGAAAGTATTGTGATAAAATGCTGAAAAATAAAATACTGAGTAATACTGAATAAAAGAATAGAAGGAATCGCCATTACTCCCTTTTTTTAACGATAAACACCACGAAAACTTCGAGCATCAAAATTGAATATATGACGTATTGATATTTCAAAAGGTGATATGACATTTCATTATTGCTTCTTCGTAAACACATCCATAATACTTGTCGCTACTATATTAGATAGATACTAATGCAACTTCAACTGTCTCAGCAATAAAATATCAAACTCGGTTCTTCAGAATCATCACTCTTCTGTTAAAATACATATAAAAAAAAAGGATTTTTTTTCTCCGGTATAGCGAAGCATAATGTAATAAATGTTCTGTAATAAAATACAAAACTTGCACAGATAATAAAAACGGATTCTTCTGTAATCAGATGGAAAGTATCAGCTGTAAAGAGTTCACTTTCATGGTATAGTAAGGAGACGTAGGGTTTCTTTTCTCCTATCAATAAAGCACGAATTGTTGCCACAAGAGACGAAAAAGGAATTCATGAGAAAGCGGGAACTACCATTTTCCGCCTAAGGCTTTGTGGTAGATGAGTAGATTTGCTAGAAACTGTTAAGAAAGTGAAAATAACGAGATATTTCAGATATAGCAAAGAATAAAAAAAAACTATTTTTTTATCCCCCTGTTCAAAAAACCCTTTTTACTTTCTACTTTACTAGTCTCTCCCTTTCTTCTGAAGTAATAAACGAGATATAACTTGAGAAATCATTTTTTTAGATAAAACACCATAAGGCTATTTTATTTTTCTTAAAATTATTAGAAGTTGTTCACCAACTTATTTGAAGTTTGCGAATTGAAATATTTTATGAGTTATTAGTGTCCACACGTTGGTTCATCGCAGACGAAAGTATTGAACGGACTCGCATAACTTCAACAAGTTAGTTTACAACGATACATTAATAGCGAAAACTGTTATCGAAATATAAATTTGGTGAGAAAAAACGTTAACCGTACAAGTAGTGAACCAGTAAGTTTTATGTGTACATGTGTAACCATTTCCTATTTCTATGTAGACATTTTTAGAGGTAATAGAATAAAGTTTAACATGGGAAAAATTGATCACGTTTACTTGACCATTATTGCATTTTTTTTTATTGGGCACGATGACCATTTAGCCTGATAAGTATTTACAGTTGATGCTTGTTATAACGGCCATGCCTTATTGTGACCGATAGAATGAGTCATGAGTTTCCCTATTCACCGCATGTGAGTTTTAATTCAATATGCGACCTACAGAGGCAATTCAATCCAATACAACTCTGCTCAATCTATAACTTGCAAAGAAATGGACAAAATCAGTGTTTTTCGTCTGTCGGAATTGTGTTTGACATGGACCCTTCATATTGGAGAATTCGCTACATAGGCGCACGCATTTAAATACTTATTACAATTTTATTATTACTCTCTAACCTGATGGATTTTTATTGCAACTGCTTACGTTGTAACAAAATTAAAAATAAAGTTTTTTTTATTTCTGATAAATATGAATTCTCTGAACCCATTTTTGACCGCTCTTCCAATCGGAGGCTGAATTGTGCATTTTTTTATATATGGTTACTTATATGACATATTTGAGAACTTCAAAAAATTGGGCATTCATTCAGCATGTCTTTCCTTGTAATTAGTATAAATTTCCAATTAAATAACTTTCCAATTAATATAAATTAATAAGCATAATTTGATTGAAATAAATAATAATTTCAATTTTCTGAAACCTCGTCTAGGTACTATGCGACAATAAAGAAATGTAAGAAAAAAACTTCTTTTTTTTCCTATTTTTAAAAAAATTACTTCTGTACTTGGTCATTTAAAAAGAAATTCCAGATCGAAGTTAGGATGAAATTTCAAAAAAAAAATTATTTTTAGTCATGAAACGAAATTTCTTTGTAGATAAATTAAAAAAAATATTACGACACTTCTCTCCCTCTCATTAGAACTTTCAATTTCCAAAAATATTCACATTTGATGCAAAAAATTGTATGCAGATTGATTGGAAAATTTTTTTTAGACAATGCTTTGCACAAACGCAGCATCAGTCAAAAATGAGTCAGTAAGCTATTTTTCCAACGTCCTAACGTCAGTTCTCCGTGAAACGAGTGGGATGTTATAGCGAACATCGACTGTATTCAATCTAAGTATATCGGTTTCGTTCTAACAAGACAAGATGGCATCTTCAAAAATTTTTTAAAAAATTACTACTGATTCTACTCATTTAAAATATCTATAAAAAATTTAAAAAATCGGAATTATTCCAGGTCACTCAAAAAGAATTGTAAATGTTAATATTTTAAAAGCTAATAAAGGCCAAGAATAAATTCAAAATAACGCAACCCTAGTGTTAGAGTGACGTCATTCAAACAACACATGATCAAGTACAGCGAAGGCGAAGACAGAGGAAAAAAAGAAATATAGCTAGTTTTATAGCCACTAGAATAAAAGGGCTTATCTAGTCACCTTAACTAGTTTCTTTTAGAAGAGATAAGCTAGAAGGAAAAAAAAGGAAAAGGAAAGTGAAAAGAAGTTTTTATAGATATCGCCAAGAAGCGCAGGAGGCGATAACTAGCCAACCGTTATCATTTTAAATAACTTGTGCTTCTTTAATAATTGCATTTCACCGCTAATTTTTTGTTTTTATCCTAGGTGAGATGAATGTAATGAATTTTTTGCGTAATTTTTTGAGGACGACACCTTGGAACCTCTTTCTTGTAAGTCTAAAGGTTGATTTTCATTGTATCCTAAAATAAATTTTGCAGAAATTCCATTGTCCATTTCATTTCTATGAGACGAAATTCTTTTCTTTAAACTATTTTATTAGCATAATTCTAACTTAAAAAATTAAATAATCTCTCTCTCTCTCTTTGCTATTTACATAGTTTTTTAATGCTCAATATCCAAACTAGAAATACTTTACACCTTTAATATTGGCCGCTATGTTATCTCCTGCTGTTGAGATGACTATCTCGCCATCGATTTTAAGCTACTATATAAATGGTTTGAAGAAAACCAGGACAGCGAATGTATATCCGTTCTCATAGATCGGACTGTTTTCAGCATACGAACGTAAATCAAAGATACAACTCAAGATCCTTCGGTAGAATTTTAGTGCTCTATAGAAATTTTCCACCAGAAAAGCGAAAGAGCTGGCATTGTTATGGATATGAAGGATGGTGTTTCAGTATGGGGTTTATTTTATTTTTTTGTTCAAGTCATGGAAGAAAGCAAGAGAATGTCGTTGCGTGAAAGGACAATAGATGCGCAATGACGGTTGTAAAAGCGAAACTTAGAGCTATCAGCCTTGTGTAGAAAGCAATAGGTGAAGTAGCTGGTGTATGAATCCCCAGTCATTCCCGGTATCATTGTCTACCGTTAAGAGATGAGGGTCTGTTATCAGCATAAACGCAGCCGCTGCTGATTTTACAGTGGGTGCTTCTTGAGCGGTACGGCTCGCACTCGACGTTTAGTACAGACCGCCTTCTACCTGACAACAAGCAGTTTGTTTTCCGCCTTCCGCTTCCTCGCAATGCTTCCCATTTGGCTGCGAGCTTTTACATAAAGATAAACGCCGCGGAACATCACATACCAACATATACACACTGAGGTGCGCGCAAACATCATCCTTACTCGAGCTTATTATGATCAACTGTTTTCATTGTTTAGTTGGCTTCGGGGGATAGTGGTAGAGGTTCCAGGGCGAAATATTTGATCTTTGCGGTCGCCCACGTTCCGGACTCGCTGTAATGCAAATTTATGCTCGGGTGTGCGTGTATGTGTATATATATAAAAACCAGTAAAAGAATAACTTTCGTAAAGGGGGAAAATAAGATTTGAATTTGATGTGCTCTGGGTGGGAGAGACCAACGTAACGAAGGAAAGAGAAGCTGGAAAGGTGGTAAAAACGTTTTCTTCCCATGCTATGATTAAAATTGCCCGTCCGTGCATAGAATTTCCAATTTCTCCGTGCGATCATTTCTTTTTCCTTGAAGTGGTTTCTTTTTTGCCCCTTGGTTGCCTTATAAAGCAGAATGCAATCAAGTAATAGAACAATTTATGCACAGTTTTTGATAGAGAGTTGAATAAATACACTACTGCGTAAAAATGCAACATACTGAAAGCCTTGCGCTGTTTATATGGAATTTTACTATAAAAAGTAAATGTTTAGATGAGTAAATGATCACACAATCAAAAGTACATTGCCTTATTTCATGTATCGTCAAGGGAAGTAGAAAAAATGTCGATATATAGCTTGTAGAACCTTCCTCATTTTGTATGCCAATGAAAGCACCTTGCTCTTGTACACGTTGTTGAAGGCTAAGGTATCTGTGATAGACCAGTGTTTCTCAACCGCCGGGCCCTGCCATCCGTCAAACCGGGCCGCGAATATTTCTGTTTCCTCAATTATTTTCCATTAGTCGTGTGCATGAACGGGCCTTCCACTCACAAAAAACAACTCAGCCACGTAGGGGGTTTTCAAAGGTTGAGAACTTTTGTGACAGACGGCTCCAATATAGTGATTTGGTATATCACGCCATATTTCAGTTAGACTATGCGACAATTCGGTAAAACTTACTGGTGGATTCGGAAGTCCTGTGTTCTAGCCCTTGATCAGCTTAATTCGAACGCTTCAATAGGCGAAAGGACTGAAGATGAGCCGACTAAGGTATCGCTTGTACGTTCTGACCTGTATACAATGCAACGACGCTTTCACAGCATGTAGACGTGAGTTATTTACGGTGAATAGCAGAGCCTCTACTAAATAAACGATGACAGTGATGGATGACCGTGGTTTGTCAGTCACTGGAAGTGATAAAAATCGGTAGTCATATCCCGCGTATTTATATTTGTAGTCTAATAATACGAGAAGAGAAGAGTAAAAATCACACTTTTCTTTGTTAGAAAAACCTCAGAGTATTGTTTACAAGGAGTGTTCGATGAAAGTGATAATAATTCATCCTTAGTTTAATTCTTCAAGGGAGAGAAAAAAATACTATAGTTGAAAATTTTGTTAACGTTATACAAAAAATTTCTAATGTCCATGAGCCGTACTCGTTATATCGAAATTTTACTGTATATCATTAACAATTAAATTTTATCATAAGTGAAAAGCTAATTTTTTCAATCCTATAAACTTTTATTAGTTTAATGTATTGTACAATAAATTGTGAGAGCAAGGTTTAAAAATGAATTTTAACCGAATAGTACTTTAATTTAAAGTACTATCTGAGATAATTTGTTTTTAACTAATTAATTGTTTCCAAACCATTGTTTTTTGTCTTTAATTAGAACTAGAATGACCTACCAAATAATGTACATCATAGCTATTTATTATTATCATTATACATTTATACTTTTATTTCAATTTATTATAATTTTCTTATTTTACTTTTCACAATGCCGTATATAAAGGGTTAACATCATATCAAATTTTATTCAACTAGTTGAAGATTTCATTCCGCAAAAATGGAGTCAAACCTAAATCATGTATGAAGAAAATCGGCTAAGGATTTACAATTTGAATGGATATAACAGTTCAGCCATGCTGACTTTCTTTAATTAAAGAAAAACCATACATACATAGGAGGTTGGATCCGCGTGGTTTTATCTTAATGAGGCAAACGCAGGAAATACTCGAAAATATGCATCCATACTTTTGTCATTCCGTTTCAATCAAACAAATAATACGTGTCTCGTTCCGAACTTTTTAGAACTCTGCAAAGTAGGGCTCGAGTAATCTCTTAAAGCGATTTAGAGAAATCGTCTTAGGATGTCATCTCGGCTGAATGCAATGTGTTCATAAGCCGATTTCTAATTGACGCGCGATTTCTCTTGCCACTCCCATCAGAATGCCAAATTAAATTGGCGAAAGGGAGGAGATACTGCGAGAAATAAATCCTCCCAAATTGGGAGAACCTGAGTTGAATGCATCTAGAGTCTCATCGAAAACGAGAACGGCTGCAACAGACAAAGTTGTTGTATAAATATTGCAACAGTAGGATCATGTGTATTAGAATAGGATTTTTCGGAATCTTTGTATCCTAACAGGCTTGGAAACAGAAAGTCATCTACTTAGCAGAAAGTCACAGCGTAGTTTCAAATTATATTCTGGGTTAAGCGCCGTGCATATAAAAAATGCAGTAATCCATCGAACTGAAAGTGTGTCAATCATTATAATGACACATATAAAGGCTGAAGTGACGAAGTGATTGCTCGAAGAAATGCAAAAAAATTCATTATTTTATGTAACTACAAAATTTGTATCTTACATCTACACATTCAAGTGTAACGTGAGTATATTTTATTTTGTTTTATATTAGACTATGACAATCACTAGACTTGCGATATGTTCTTCACCTTTGGTAGGACAGACGATGACGAAGATATCACCTGCATTGTATAAAAATCATAAAAGAAACAAATTTTAATTCCGAGAGAACTCATCTTTTGAGAGTAAACTAGAAGTAAATCAGTTTTTTGTAATCGGTGTTAAGAAAGAAAGTTTTCATTTAATAGCCAATTCTGACACTTTCATTGTCAATATAGCTAATTTAAAAAATAGTCAATTCTTTCCTATGAAGTTCATTAATTCTATTTTTTTTAAGAAAATTCCATTTTATTATAATAGTATTAAAATATTTTAACGCATTGAAACTCTCTCTGAAGTTTCGATTATAGAACTAAATTAAAATTATGTCTTACGGTACCAATAAAGTTTAATCAAAATATTGGAATGATTTTTTTCAAGAGTTTTATGATTGCTTCAGAATACTTTTTTTATCGATAATTTAGCTATTGAAACAATAAAAGTACCCAAAATTCTCAGTTGTCATCTCGTTATCAACAATAAGAACCCAAAGAAAAATAAAATGTTTTATTTTGCTGTCTCTGAGAAATGTGTCAAAAGATTATATTGTCGTATACGTATCAAACTACAAATGGTACAACTGACAAGAAACATTCTGTAGAAATGTGTATCATTGGGACCTCGAGGCATTGTCAAGATTCGCTAAAGCAGCATGTCTAAAAAAAAAGGAAACTGTCAAGCTAAATGGCCGAAGTTTCTGGAAAACGTAATCATCTTTCTCTCTCATTCGTTTTATTTACTTTTTTTACGCGTTGTTATATTATCCTTGAGTCCAAAGTCCAAAATGATTATTTGTCCAAAACATACAGGAACAAAAAGTATTATGTTCTTCCGACTTGCATACAATACGGTCAAAAATACGTGATGCAAGACCGTCGTATAAATAATTATTATAACAACTTATTGAAAACCATGATTGAAAATATTTGTTTGCTGATATTTATCAATAACCAGCAACATTTATCAAACGACTCTAGGCAATCAATGTAACCTAAAGCATTCATATTTTTTACATATTTTTGTTAAATATAACTATGCATTTTAATTTACAAGAGAAAGTTTCTATTTTTCAAAATAGCAGTTTATGATTTAAGTTTAATTTTTGGATTTCTTGGAAAAGGAAACTAAATATTCCATCATTTTTTGAAACTCGATATCAATCAACAATAGCTGTTGTTGACTGTTTTTGACTTGACTATCCAATTAAATATAAGAAAAATATTTTAAAATTCATCAAATTGAAAATTGAAAGTAAATTGTGATTAACTCTTGAAATCCGATAGTTCTCATCCTGTTTCACCAATTTTTTTTCCATTGAAATTGAGATTGTATCTATGCAATCTTTTTTTAGTTTTTCTTGCGTATCAAGTTATAGCGCTCGTATTTTATTCAATATTCATTTTCTACTGAAATAAACCAATATGGTTTTATTTAAAATATAACTCTCATAATTCACTTTCGAGAATTAAAATGACATTCATTTTTTCCACGGGCAGTATAATTATAATTGAAATAAATGAATGATGTAGCAAATAGATATCTGGCTCATCACTGTTGTGATAAAGCAAAACTTTTGCACGTAAAGCGAATCGATCCATCATATTGGGCTTGATAAATGAAAACAGTTAATTATGAGAACCATCATAAGCATCTCAGCTCCTACACATTGCATTGAACATCGATTTTCAGTTTAGCATATACTATACATCATTCACTTATTACCCATAAAAGTCAGCATTAAAAACTCCAGACTGAACATATTTACGACTTGAGCGTTATTTCGAAGAGTTTTAAAGAAGTTCTGAGATATTGAAAACTTCATGCGAGTCCAATTATAGATTTTCTTTTACATTTCCCTGATGAAAACTGAATAATGATGGAAGTACCCTTCTCCGATTACACGCAAGGAGCTTGCTCTAATAAGTGCATTAAATGCTCAGAAAATCTCTTCATTCACAAAGTAATTGCACACCGGTGATTACAATAAATGTGGACTCCGAAAGTTCTCTTGAAATAATAATAATAAAAAAAAAACAACAAAAAAAAGAAAGGGCAAATGCAAAATGACGTACGTATGATTGATGCGAGAGAAAGATCACGTTACTAAGCGATTTGCTGCAGGGAGCTCAACCACCTACAATGTAAAAGAGACAGTAGGAAAGGGAAAGAACCATGGTGAGAAGATATACCCAACAACTGCTTTTAACGGATCCTTGCTGTGGTCTTGCTGGCTGTAGATATTATCAGGAGATAGACATCCATCAAATGAAACAGAACAGCAAAGAAAACCTTTCACCGACTTAATCAAAACAATCTAAAAAAAAAAAACTGGAGTGATATTTTCGGAAAGTAAACAACTCATCCATTCACCTACGCCTGCAGGTGGTGAAAGAAATAAATATCCTTAGGTTATTCACACATTCATAACTTTTACTTTCTTTACCCCCTAGCACTAATCGAACAAAAACCTATTGGAAATATGTTTTGTGAGAATTTTTGCTGGCATCCTATAGGATTACTAAGTTATTTTCAAGCAATGGTTCCGATTGATAAGTTTCCATTTAATATACAAAAAGGCCATTCACATAGTTTTTTTTGAGTTCAAGACCGTCTCGGCCCTTCTAAGAAGTTTTCGTGGAAAGAGAAATTATCTCTATGAATGAAAGAGAGATGGCGCTTGAATGAATATGCCGTTAAAATATAGAAAGAAAAACCGAAATCGACCATATATTATTTTGGTATCAGTTCTGTTGTGTTTTATAAATACATAAATTATCTACTTCAATTGTGAAGTGCTGTGTAGAGGCAACCGCCCTTCAAAAATAAACGTATGTTTCGATTTAGATTTGACTGGTCTTACTTGATAATGTCATCCAGCGGTTCAGAATACTTTATTCGTAGACCTCTCTGGAAATCTTGATGACCACCATGGGGACCCCCATTTATTTCATTTATTGCAGCAGAAACTACAGCCATCTTCCGGCAAGAATTTTTTTCAACAATGTAGGACATTTTATCCAGTAATAGTAAATGTGATGCAATATAAATGCAATCTACTGGACTGCAAAAGAACTAAAACAACGTTGCATACCCCTATTGAGAGCTGCAAATACAAGGACACAGCAGGCAAAATGCCCAACAAGGTAAAAAATACTTGGCCCATAAAATATTTACGTTTGTCTTATGTAAGTATGGATAGCTTCTCGATTTGCTCCACAATATGTTTATCGTATTTATTTTTAAGTATCAATTGTGTTAGAGTTTACTGACCCGGGGGTAAGCTATTCAATTTATACACCCTATTAGAGAGAAAAACTCAAACTCGACATTACAAACTGTAACCTCACCAAAATCGATACTGGTGTCCTCTTATCGAAGCAGTCTATTGACGGCGTATTAATATATTAATTATTATTAATATTCACGTATTAATATTCATGGTCCATCCTATCCATCCGGTTGAAAATTTTGAACACTTCCATCATATCCCCCCGACACTTCTGCGTTCTTCCAATGCAAACATATTCAAAGTAAAAAGTGTCTCTTCATAACTTAAGTCCCGTGTGCCAACAAGGACATGCTTAGTTCTTCTTTGCACTCCCCAACCAAGTCTATGTCCCTCTGTAGTTACGAACTCCAAAACATTATGGCATACTCCAGTCCAGGACTAACTGAGCCTTGGAAAAGCAGAAAAAATGACTATGATAACGCGAAGACACCTTTTTGAAAATAAAACCGAGCATTCTATTCGATTTTTTTACCACCGCTGAACAATGTTCAGAAGGCCTAAGTCACTCGTCAATGAAAATTCCCGAATCGGTGACCCTAACTGCATCCGGGATAGTGATACTACTAAATCATACTCGTTAGTGAAACGTGGGTTATTCGAATCAAAATGAGCGACCATGCACTTGTCAACGCTAAACGTCGTTTTCCATTCATTTGCCCATGCTGTAATCCTGATTAAGTTGGTCTCTGGAGCTACCTATAGGCCTGATTCCCGACTATCCCCATTAGCTTCACGTCATCTGCGAATTTACTAACAATTCCATCGATACCCTGAACGAATTTATCGACAAAAACTAAAAAAAAGTAGGCGGGGGGGGGGGCAGGCCATTTCCTGGAGGGATTCCACTGGTAACACCCACAGAGAATTCCCCGTTCTCCCAAAGAGAACCCGTTGCGACCTATTTCTTAACCACGATTCTGTCAAATTTCGCAAGTTGTCCACAATCCCATCCCAATCTCATGTAAACGTTCCAAGAGTTTACCATGTTGGACCCAATCGAATGTCTTCTAGAAATCAAGATAAGCAACATCGACAATTTTGCCCTTACCCAAAGCCCTAGTCAGGTGATCATAGAAACAAAGAAGGTTTTAAACACATGACTCCCTTTCTGCGACCCCATGCTTATTATTCCACAATACATTATTCTCGTTTATATACTTCACCAATTGTCTTTTGATAATAATTTCCAAAATTTTCGAGAGAGAGCTCGTAAAACTCACTGGACGATAATTGGACACGGCTTGTCTACTATCATTTTTAAATTTCGGAACCGCATTAGCAAGCCTCCATCCCTTGCGATGATACTCTCAGCAACACCACTCCTGCAAATCTGTGCGACTGGCCAAAATAATTCATTAGCACATTCCCTGAGAACCCTAGGATAGATATCATCTGGTCCTGGTACTTTATTTGCACTACATTTTTAAAAAGATTTACGACTTCCTCATCTTACACGTGAATAACGTTTCATTACCCCTAGCAACACCCGTACATTGAATATCATTCCCGCTATTAAAAACTGACGCGAAAAAAATCATTGAATGCACTACGCATGCTTGCATTGCTCTCTACCCTAGACGCTTCTAACGAGAGGGGGCTAACTGTCCCCTTACATTCCCCTAGAAACATACCTGAAAAATGAGTTTTGGTCAGTGCCAATGTTATCTGCCAACCTGGATCCAACTTCCATTTCACTATCCCCCTATCCCTTTTTTTCGATGCCCTTCTTTTATAAGTAAACGACGACAGATCACCTCGTCCACTTTTATACTCTCGGAATGCTTTTCTCTTTTCAAGATAAAGATTACGCACGTTATCCATTAACCAGAGGGGCGTGTGATGTACAAACAGTTTTTTTTACGAACAGAGAGTATGACATCGTGCAAAACAGGGGATGACCTCGTACTAAATTCTTTCCATCGACTGACCGCACCAACTGATTCCGGTCTTTGAAAATACGTTCTACCCTTTCTCTCAAGAGGTCAAAGTTGGTCCTCCGAAAACCAGAAACCATTCTTTTGTTATCAATCTTATCCGGAGAAAAGTTGCAGACAAAAATTAACGACACGATGATCACTAGAATACAACTTGTCCCTAC